>NC_048233.1:24539400-24704296 GCF_002007445.2 Ailuropoda melanoleuca
TCTTTTTTTTTTTTTTTTTTTGAGGTGAGTTTTTCCGTTTTGTCATTTTGTCTAGAGAAGAATAGATGAATGAGAGAACAAAATGCTAAAAGGGTAACAATGACCCTAGAAAAATATACACTAAAGAAATCAGAATAGACCCAAAACCCGGGGGGAAGGAAAAAAAAAAAAGAATATGGTCAGGCTGGTGAATAGAACAGAGCCACACACTAGATTTTTGGTGTATTTTGGCCTGTTGTTAGAAACTGCCTCCCAAAATTTTAAAGAAAGAAGAGTTTATATATATACACAAAAATAAGGGTAAATACAATGAAGGGATGGTATATAACTGTAAAAATGAAAATTAAAAAAGATTTTAAAAAAGTAATTGATATATAAGAAGTTGGCTGAAAACAGAAAGAAGAAAATTAAAAAAAAAAAGGAGGGAATGTGATCAATCAGGCGGGTGAATAGAACAAAGTCATACACTAGATTTAGGATATATTTTGGTCTTAGAAGAAACTGCAACCCAAAATCTTAAAGAAAGAAAAACATATATATACAAAAAATGAGGTTAAATACAATGAAGGGATAGAATATGGCTGTAATAATGAAAATTTAAAAAGATTTTAAAACAGGAATTGATAAGAAGTTGGTTGGAAAAGGAAAGAAGAAAGATTCAAAAAAATAGAAAAGTAAAAAAATAAAAGAAAATTTTAAAAATTAACTTTGAAAGACTAAAGAATCACGGGAAAATGCTAGGTGCTGTATACCCCTAATGCTGGAATTTTGCAGTTCTCATTGATTAGTAACCTTGTTCTTGGCTGGATGGTCTTGCTGATCTTCTGTGGGAGGAGCCTGTTCCTGTGTCTCAAGTGTCTTTGCCCCAGGTGGAATTGCACCATCCTTGCCAGGGGCAGGCTGAATCAACTGCTCGGGTTTGCTCTCAGTAGCTTTTGTTCCCTGAAGGCTTTCCCTACAGCTTTAGAGGATGAGAATAAAAAATGGCAGCCTCCCAACCTCTGGCCCCAAAGGAGCCAAGATCTCGGGACCCCACTCCTCAGTGCGCCCTCAGAGAAAAGCAGTCAATCACTCCTGTCTCCCTGGTGTCTGGCTGCACTCTGTGCTCACCTGGCCTGTGTCCGAGCATTTCTATCTCTGGCACACAACCCTGTTTAGAGTCTCCAAACCCGGTAGATATCTGCAGCACGCTCCGTGCTGCTTCTCCCCGGGGGGAGGAAGGGGGTTCTCCCCAGATCTGCCACTTGTTGGGCCCTAGCTCGAAGAGCAGGGGCCCAACTGTGCCACGGATCCCGGTTTACGGCCATCCCGAGCTGAGAGCCCACTCCTCGGCTCACTCTTTGCAGCGGCTTCCCCGGTCCAATACCTGGGAGCTCTGCCACACTCAGGCACCCCGTCTTTCTGTGACCCTGAGGGTCCTGAGACCACACTGTCCCAGGGAGGGTCCCACCCCCTGACTTATACTGGAGCAACATCCCTCACCAGAGCAGGTTTCTAAAAGTTTTGATTTTGTTTTCCGCATTTCTATCACTTGCCCCTAGCGGGCTAACGCAGCTCCCTCCCCACCGCGGTCTATCTTCCCATATATCGCCTGATTGACTTCTCCGCACCTTCCAGAAAGTGGTGGCTTTTCTGTTCAGAGTTGTTGCTATTCTTTTCTTCAATCTCCTGTTGAGTTCAAGGTGTTCAGAATGCTTTGGTAGCTATCTAGCTGAATTCCTGGGACCAGGCGAAATTTAGGTCTCCTACTCCTCCGCCATCTTGCTAGCCCCCTTCCTCAGCATTTCTCATAAGGCAACTCCAGTGGTGATGAATTCCCTCAGCTTTTGTCTGGAAAAATTCTTTACCTCTCCTTCATTTCTGAAGGGCAGCTTAGCCACAAAGTGTTCCTGTTTGGCAGGGGTTTTTTGGTTTTGTTTTGTTTTCTTTTCTTTTCTTTTAGCACTCCTGCTAGATCTCACTTTCTTCTGGCCTGTAAGGTTTCTTCTGAGAAATCTGCTAATAGCTTTATGGTGATTAATTTGAAAGTTAGAAGCTTTTTCTTCTCTTGCTGCTTTTAAGTTCCCCCCCCCCTTTTTTTTTTAAGAGTTTTAGTGTAATGTATCTTGAAGAAGATCTCTTTAATTTTGCTTGGTCACTTATGAGCTTCATAAATTTAGATATCCAGATTTGGGAAGTTCTCAGCCATTATTTCTTTAAATAAGCTTTCTGCTCCTTTCTGCCCCTTCTGCTCTTGTCTTTCTGAAATTCCAATAATTCACAAATTGGTTCTTTAGATGGCATTTCATAGAACACCTAGGCTTTCTTGACTCTTCCATTCTTTTTCTTTGCTCTCCTCTGACTGGATAATTTCAAAATCCCGGTCTTCTATCTCACAGATTCTTTCTTTTGATTGATCTCCTATTGTTGATGCTCTCTATTGCATTTTCCTTTTCACTTCATCCATTGTATTCTTCATCTCCAGGATTTTTCATTCTTTATGATTTTTCTGTTCTACTTTTCATTTTGTTCATGTATTGCTTTTCTGATATTGTTGAATTGTCTTCTTGTGTTATAGCTCATGGAAGACTGTGATCCCTTGGTGAGGTCATTACTTTGATTTTTCTTGTGCCTTGAAGTTTCCATAGCTGGCTTCGCTCTTCAAGTAGCAGTCAACTCTTCCAATCTTTACTGTCTTTGGGAGCGATAGATACTATCAGCTCTCCTAGATTCTGAGGCTATCTCAATCTTTGGGTACATCTGTTCCACACTTCTTGCTCCCCCTTGTGGCAACATTTTTTTTTTTTTCAGGCTTAAAGCTGCTTTTTATTTTATTTATTTTTTTTTTAATTTTATTTTATTATATTGTGTTAATCACCATACAGTACATCCCCAGATTCCGATGTAAAGTTTGATGCTTCATTAGTTGCGTATAACACCCAGTGCACCATGCAATACGTGCCCTCCCTACTACCCATCACCAGGCTATCCCCTTCCCCCACCCCCTCCCCTCTGAAGTCCTCAGTTTGCCTCTCACAGTCCATAGTCTCTCATGTTTCATTCCCCCCTCTGATTACCCCCCTTTTCTTTATCCCTTTCTTCCCCTACCGATCCTCCTAGTTCTTATGTTCCATAGATGAGAGAAATCATATGATAATTGTCTTTCTCTGCTTGACTTATTTCACTTAGCATTATCTCCTCCAGTGCCGTCCATGTTGCAGCAAATGTTGAGAATTCGTTCTTTCTGATAGCTGAGTAATATTCCATTGTATATATGGACCACAGCTTCTTAATCCAGTCATCTGTTGAAGGGCATCTCGGCTCCTTCCATGATTTGGCTATTGTGGACAATGCAGCTATGAACATTGGGGTGCATATGGCCCTTCTCTTTACTACGTCTGTATCTTTGGGGTAAACACCCAGTAGTGCAATGGCTGGGTCATAGGGTAGTTCAATTTTTAACTTTTTAAGGGACCTCCACACTGTTTTCCAGAGTGGCTGTACCAACTTGCATTCCCACCAACAATGTAGGAGGGATCCCCTTTCTCCACATCCTCTCCAACAATTGTTGTTTCTTGCCTTGTCTATCTTTGCCATTCTAACTGGCGTAAGGTGGTATCTCAGTGTGGTTTTGATTTGAATTTCCCTGATGGCTAATGATTTTGAACATTTTTTCATGTGTCTGTTAGCCATTTGTATGTCTTCATTGGAAAAGTGTCTGTTCATATCTTCTGCCCATTTTATGATTTGTTTATTTGTTTCTCGTGTATTGAGTTTGAGAAGTTCTTTGTAGATCTTGGATACCAGTCCTTTATCTGTGGTGTCCTTTGCAAATATATTCTCCCATTCCGTGGGCTGTCTCTTAGTTTTTTTGACTGTTTCCTTGGCTGTGCAGAAGCTCTTTATCCTGATAAAGTCCCATAAGTTCATTTTATCTTTTATTTCTCTTGCCTTTGGAGATGTGTCGTGAAAAAGGTTGCTCTGGCCGATGTCATAGAAGTTGTTGCCTATGTTCTCCTCTAGAATTTTGATGGATTCCTGTCTCACATTGAGGTCTTTCATCCATTTGGAGTTTATTTTTGTGTATGGTGTGAGAGAGTGGTCAAGTTTCATTCTTTTGCATGTAGCTGTCCAATTTTCCCAGCACCATTTATTGAAGAGACTGTCTTTTTTCCACCGGATGTTTTTTCCTGCTTTATCAAAGATTAGTTGCCCAAAGAGCCGAGGGTCCATTTCTGGGTTCTCTATTCTGTTCCATTGGTCGATGTGTCTGTTTTTGTGCCAGTACCATGCTGTCTTTGTGATCACAGCTTTGTAGTACAGCTCGAAATCCGGCATTGTGATGCCCCCAGCTTTGTTTTTCCTTTTCAACAGTTCCTTGGAGATTCGGGGCCTTTTCTGGTTCCATACAAATTTAAGGACTATTTGTTCCAGTTCTTTGAAAAATGTCCTCGGTATTTTGATCGGGATAGCATTGAAAGTGTAGATTGCTCTGGGTAGTATGGACATTTTAACTATGTTAATTCTTCCAATCCATGAGCATGGAATATTTTTCCATCTTTTTATGTCTTCCTCAATATCTTTCAAAAGTGATCTATAGTTTCTAGCATATAGGTCCTTTACGTCTCTGGTTAAGTTAATTCCAAGGTAACGCATGGTTTTTGGTGTTATTGTAAATGGGATGGATTCCCTAATTTCTCTTTCTTCAGTCTCGTTATTCGTGTATAGAAATGCAACTGATTTCTGGGCATTGATTTTGTATCCTGCCACCTTACTGAATTGTTCTATAACTTCTAATAGTTTGGGAGTGGATTCCTTTGGGTTTTCCATATAGAGTATCATGTCATCTGCAAAGAGAGACAGTTTGACTTCTTCTTTGCCGATTTGGATACCTTTGATCCCTTTTTGTCTTCTGATTGCTGTTGCAAGGACTTCTAGTACTATGTTGAATAATAGTGGCGAGAGTGGGCATCCTTGTCGTGTTCCTGATCTTAAGGGAAAGGCTTCCAGCTTTTCCCCATTGAGAATAATGCTTGCAGTAGGCTTTTCATAGATGGCTTTTATGAGATTGAGAAATGTACCCTCTATTCCTACACTCTGAAGGGTTTTAATCAGGAAAGGATGCTGTATTTTGTCAAATGCTTTTTCTGCATCAATTGAGAGGATCATATGGTTCTTGAGTCTTTTCTTGTTGATATGATGTATCACATTGATTGATTTGCGAGTGTTGAACCATGCTTGCATCCCAGGTATGAATCCCACTTGGTCATGATGGATAATCCTTTTAATGTACTGTTGGATTCTATTAGCAAGGATCTTGTTGAGGATTTTGGCATCCATATTCATTAGAGAAATCGGTCTGTAATTCTCCTTTTTGAGGGGGTCTTTGCCTGGTTTGGGGATCAAGGTAATATTAGCCTCATAGAATGAGTTTGGTAGCTTTCCTTCTGTTTCTATTTTTTGAAATAGCTTTAGGAGAATAGGTATTATTTCTTCTTTGAATGTTTGGTAGAATTCCCCAGGAAAACCGTCTGGGCCTGGAGTTTTATTATTTGGAAGGTTGTTTATCACTGACTCAATTTCTTCATAGTTAATTGGCCTATTTAAGAAATCTATTTCTTCCTGTTTCAGTCTTGGTAGTTTATAGGTTTCCAGGAAGGCCTCCATCTCTTCCAGATTGTTTAGTTTTTTGGCATATAGCTGTTGATAAAAGTTTCTAATAATCCTTGCAATTTCAATGGTGCTGGTCGTGACCTCTCCCTTTTCAGTCATAATTTTAATAATCTCAGTCCTTTCTCTTTGTTTTTGGACAAGTTTTGCCAGTGGTCTATCAATTTTATGGATTCTCTCAAAGAACCAGCTTCTAGTCCTGTTGATCTGCTCTACTGTGGTTCTGGTCTCTAATTCATTGATTTCTGCTCTAATCTTGGTCAACTCCTTCCTTGTCAGTGGGTTAGGCCTGTCCCTCTGTTGCTGTTCCAGTTTCTTGAGGTGAGAATATAGAAACTGCATTTTAGATTTTTCTATTCTTTTGAGTGAGGCTTGGATGGCTATGTATTTCCCCCTTAGGACTGCCTTTGCAGTATCCCATAGGTTTTGGACCGTTGTGTATTCATTCTCGTTGGTCTCCATAAATTGTTTAATTTGTTTTTTGATTTCCTGGTTTATCGAGTCATTCTTGAGCAGGATGGTTCTTAGCCTCCAAGTGTTTGAGTTTCTTCCAGGTTTTTCCTTGTGGTTGAGTTCCAATTTCAGAGCGTTGTGGTCTGAGAATATGCAGGGGATAATTTCAATCTTTTGGTATTGGCTGAGACCTGTTTTGTGTCCCAGAGCATGATCTATTCTTGAGAATGTTCCATGGGCATTTGAATAGAATGAGTATTCTTTGGTTCTGGGGTGTAGTGTTCTATATATATCTATGAGGTCCAACTCGTCGAGTATGGCATTCAAAGCCTTTGATTCTTTGCTTAGTTTTTGCCAGGGTGTTCTGTCTATTTCTGATAGTGGGGTGTTGAGGTCCCCTACTATTACTGTGTTCTTATCTATATGTCTCTTTATTTTGGTTAAGAGTTGGCTTGTGTATCTTGCTGCTCCCCTGTTGGGGGCATATATATTAATAATTGTCATATCCACTTGTTGAATACTTCCTTTAAGAATAATATAGTGCCCTTCTGTATCTCTCTCTATGGCCTCTAGTTTAAAATCCAGTCTATCTGATATGAGAATTGCTACTCCAGCTTTCTTTTGAGGTCCATTTGCGTGGAAGATGGTACTCCATCCCCTTACTCTAAGTCTGAATGCATCTTTGGGTTCAAAATGAGTCTCTTGTAGACAGCAAATGGATGGGTCATGTCTTTTTATCCAATCTGCAACCCTGTGGCGTTTTATGGGAGAGTTTAAGCCATTTAGATTGATAGAGATTATTGACAGATATGATTTTAATGATGCCATTTCTCTTTAAAGTCTTTGTATCGGTTGTGACTTGCTGCTCTGTATCACTCTTGGGGCCTTTTTACCTTTATAGAGCCCCCCTTAATATCTCCTGTAGGGCTGGTTTCGTGGTTACGAAATTGGTTAATGATTGGCGATTTTGGAACGTCTTTATTTCTCCATCAATTCTGAATGACAGCTTTGCTGGATAAAGGATCCTTGGCTGCATGTTTTTCTCTGAAAGAGCTTTAAAAATGCCCCCCCAAGCCTTTCTCTCATTCCAGGTCTCTGTAGACAGGTCTGACGTAATCCTGATACCTTTGCCTTGGTACGTGAGAAATTTCTTTGCCCTGGCCGCTTTCAATACTGTATCCTTGGATCTAATATTTGCGAATTGCACTATGACATGCCGTGGCGTAGGTTTGTCCTGGTTGAGCTTGGATGGGGTCCTCTCTGCCTCTTGGACACGAATGCTTGTTTCCCTTGCTAGATTAGGGAAGTTTTCAGCTACAATTTGTTCAAATATCTCTTCTAGACCTCTGTTTTTCTCCACCCCTTCAGGGATGCCGATGATTCTGACATTGGATCGTTTCATAGAGTCAGTAATCTCCCGTAATCTACATTCGTGGGCGTGGATTTTTTTAAGACCAGCTTCTATTTTCGTTTTTTCTTCTACTAACCCATCCTCCAATTCGCTAACGCGTTCCTCTGCCTCGGTGACCCTGGCCGTCAGAGCCTCTAGTTTTGACTGTATTTGGCCCATAGAATTTTTAATTTCTGTCAGATTCGCTCTCATTTCTGCCCTTAGGGATTCTATATTCTCAGCAACGCTTTCTCTGATGCTTTTTTCAAGTTTACTCATCATCTTGACCATTGTTGCTCTGAATTCCATTTCTGATAATTGGGATACATCCATATGTATTAATTCTGTGGCCGAGGCCAATTCTGTGGCAGAGGCCACAGACTCATTATCTTTTCTTTGCTGGGGGGGACTTCTCCTTCTCGTCATTCTGATGAAGAGAGATTGCAGGGTTGTCCAGAGCCCAAGTGTTGACTGGGACCCAGGCCGTGCGCCCTTGTTTTATAGAGATCTTAGGGATGTGGGCTTCTTCCTTAAAGAGTTTATTTATTTATTTGAGAGAGAGAGAGACAGTCAGCAAGAAAGGGAACCCAAGCAGAGGAGTGGGAGAGGAAGAAGCAGGTTCCCGGTGGAGAAGCCCGATGAGGGACTCCTTTCCGGAACGTTGTAAACACACCCTAATCCGAAGACAGGTGCTTGGTGACTGCGCCACTCAGGCGCTCCGGGTTGTGGGCTTCTTGATTTTTCAGCCTGCCTTCTGGGGGAGGGGCCTGCCTGCCGGTACTCAGAAAACCCTGTTTGGGTAGAGTCTCTGTGTCCCTTGCGAGGGGGGATGGGGATGGGCACCCTGTGAGCCGGTATTTCCGGGCTTTTGTTCTCTGGCGGCTTTCCCTGGCGGTTTGCTATGCCTCTTCTGAGAGAGCAGCAGCGGCTGAAATTCAGCCTCTGTCTCAGAACAGAGGGATCGCGGATCGTTCTCCACTGATGTTCTGGCCACTTTAACTCTGTTTCTGTTGGTGCTGCTCAACCCTGCAGCATCCCGGGCTGTGCGCCCCACACCCGGCGTCCCAGCCCTCACTTCCAGGGCCGGCACGTCTCTGTCCTTTGTGTTTCCAACCCCGCCCGCCGCCAGCCGCCCCGCGCGGGCTCCCGGAGCTCCCCGTCTCAGTCTGGTGTCTCACGGGTGCTGACCGCGAGTCCGCCTGCTCCCCCGTGCAGGTGGCCCTCCAGCCGCCAGCCGCCCCGCGGACGCTCCCGGAGCTCCCGGTCTCAGCCTCGATCCAGTGAGCACACCGGAGCTCCGGAGCTCCGTGAGATGCTTGGTGGTGCACGCTCCCGGCTCACGGACTCAGTCTGCCGTTTCCAGAGTGCGGGTCCGCGGTCCGCCCGCTCCCCGGTGCAGGTGGCCCGCCAGCCGCCCTGCGCGCGCGCTCCTGGAGCTCGCGTTCTAAGTCTGTTGTCTCGCGGGTGCCGTCCGCGAGTCCGCCTGCTCCCCCGTGCAGGTGGCCCGCCAACCGCCAGCCGTCCCGCGTGCGCTCCCGGAGCTCCCTTCTCAGCCTGCTGTCTCAAGCGTGCGGGTCCGCGGTCTGTCCGCTCCCCCTTGCAGGTGGCTACCGCTTCCCGGCGCCCTGACACGGCGGCTCCCTCCCCCTTCTGTTTAGCTTCCGATATCTGTGCGCGGTTTCACGGCTCCCCGCTTCGTACCTCGATACTCAGCGCTGGAGATGTTCATTTGTAGAGATCCAGATGTATCTTCCTGCGTCTCAGGCTGATTCCGTGGATATTCCTGCTGGTCTGGTACCTATCCAGCTCAACTCAGGGGACCGGCTGAAAAAGGTGTCCCCTACTCCTCCGCCATCTTCCCCTGCTCCCCTTGTGGCAACATTTTAAGCTTGCATGCCTTCTCTGGATCCTGCAATGCACCAGAGTGCTGTCAGCCTCTCTCATTTTCCCAAAGGTGGTACTGAAGTTTGTGATCTCACTTGGCCTGCAGATTTGAGCCAGCTTTCTGCATGTGTTCACTAGCTATCTATCCGATTTCTCACCACTGCCTTCAGGAGTGTGCACAGCAAGGTGGCCAGAGCGGCGGGGGTGTGATTGAGTCACGTGGAGTGCTGGAGGTTGCCCATGGGCCAGTTGGAGAAAGCCATGGGTAAGACATTCCCAACAGGTTGTAGGTGTTTCGTCCAAGCATCTGAATGCAGTCAGTAGGATCCACATTCCTTCAATGCCTTCCAAGAGTCCTCTATCTGTTGCTCTCCCAGCCTTTTCCCGCCTCCCACTCATGTAGCTCATGATTCGGTACTCTGGATGGGTAGAGAAAGGAGACCTGTTGGCAGTGTCCTGCACAGGTGGGGAAGCCAGGTACACACACATTCTCCCTTTCACCCGTGGGACAAATAATGGGCTGAGGTCTCTCTTGGCCTTAGGCTGTGCTGCCTTGGAGGAAGTGTGATGCAGGTAAAGTCAAGCTATTTCTTGTACCCACTTCAGTGTGTCCAGACTTGTATTTTTGTTGTTGTTGTTTTTTGTTCCAGTGGTGTGTTGAAACTTCTCTAGAAATCTGGACTTCCACAAAGCTCTTTTGTCCATGGGTAATTGTCTCAGGTAGTATATTCTAGGGGCTCCTGGAACATGGCTGAAGAGGGACTGGATCCAGTTCACAAACTAGTGCATGGTCCATAGATGGAACGAAGATTTGTCTACCTATTACCTGACACATAGGTAGGGGAGACTCCTCCCAGGTTCTTTGGCATATGATAGATGCTGGATCCTGCATTTCCCTCAAAGGCACTTTTGTCTTGGGTGAATGCCAAATTTTTGTTTTGGAGGGTGGGAAGAGACAAAAACAAGGGACATCTTTTGCTACCATGATGCTTTGTCAGAATCTTTTAATTTAAAGTGCACCCGTTCTCTCTAGGGTAACTTTGATTCCTGGAATCATTACGTCTGGACTTAAGCTTAGATTCCAGTTTTGAATGGGTAACTTTTTAAAATTTAAATTCTACTTCTCTTGACTAGTAAGTCCTTAATATGGTTCCTGTTTCAAAAGAACCAACAACTAATAGTCATTCTTCTATGTTCATCCTAAAATGGTCGCTTTCATCAAAAGGCTGGAATGTATCTCAAGATAAGGCCAAGTAAAGCCTGATCCTCTTTGGGGTTAGTTATACTGGGAGATGCTCAAAAGACATCTAGCTAAGCAAGCTGAGTGAGTCAGCTAGATGTTGACAACCAACAACAGGGAATAATACAGAAGGCTACTGGCATAGTAGTTCTGAATGAATCCATAGAAATATCTCCTCTCCCCCTTGGTAGAGCACAGTAACAACAGTTCATAAATAGTACCTAAAAATGCAGACTGCGATATAGATAAGACAAGACTGTAAATAGGTAGCATGGTCCTAGCACACTGGAAAGGGAGAAGCTAAGTCAAGAGTACAAAAGGATCCCAGTCTTTGAAGATGCATTGTGCAAGAAACATTTTGGATGAAGAAATAAACCAGGAACCCCAAGTGGGCACAAGTTGAAAACTCGGTATCTAGAATAAGACACAAACATCAGAACCCAAATAGAATTATATATAATGCAATAATACAGGACTGGATTATAGCTCCTTAAATCTTCAAGGCACTAACCAGGCCTGGTCACTCTTGTGCGTAGGTGAATATCTACACACGGTGGTAAGGATAAAAATGGCTCTAGCTTAGGGGAGAGGACAGATGCAAGGGCTGGGACCAAGATAGGAGTTGATAAAAGAGCAGTATTAATTTCACTGGCTTGACAAGGGAGCCCAGCAAACCCTTGTTTAAACACCAGTAGTTTTAATAGAAAATACTGACTTTATGTTTAAACAAAGCTTTTGTCCTCCTCTATAAACACTCAAGGAAAAATGACAAGCCGAGAATTAGCATTTAACACTGAAACAACATGTTTCTTGTAGCATGTTATGAGCCCCCAGATGAAGAAGCAGAAGTCTCACCAAATATACACCATATAACCATGACATTTCTGAGAGGTAAAGAGACCAAGATTCTATTCTGGGCTAAAAACAAACAACCTAGTAGCTTCCTTTCTTCTAAGTCTATGAAGTAAACTTTATGCTTCTTTTCAATATGATAAGTGAATGGACAGTACAGTTTTAGCAGGAAAAAAAAATGCAACATTATTCAAATGGGTAAATATAAATTCTGCTTTTAAATGGCCAACATGTACACAAAATAATTTAAAGTAAGATATAAAATAAACAAAACAACATTCTTCTTGGAAAAGCACTGTATATGATGCAGACTAATAGAAAAGATTTCATATTAAATATTACAAATCTCACCTAAATCCTGATAGTTTTTTTTAATGTTTAAAAATTGTCAACAAATGATTCTCTTTCTTCTAAAAGAATACTCCAATATTTTGCATTCAGAAATTTTAATAGTTTTATTTGGCAAAGAGAAGCCTAAGAATTTTTTAAAAAACATTTCCAGAGGGAACATCCTTTTACCATAAAATAAATTTGTGTGATTTGGGAGGACAAATTTCAAATGTATATTTTTTGATATATGTGCCAATTTTACAATTAATACAAAAAAGATAAAGTTAGTTGAAATATTTTAAAAATGTAAAAACCAGTCCAGGCAACATAACTATACATTCTTGCTGTAAAAGTACTTATATCAAATTCTGCCCAAAATACATATGCAATATAGTAAATTTTAGTTCCTCAAGTCATTCCTCACTGCCGGCTGGCTTTGCCATTTTCTGTTGTCTCCATTCTGAAAAACAGAAGGAAAAGATGAGTGGTAAAATGTATCATTCAGTAACTACCCAGATTTTTTCTCCAACTTTCACACGAAATTAAACTATATATTCATAGGACAAAAGAACTTTCACACGAAATTAAACTCTATATATTCATAGACAAAAGAACGTCCTTTAGGAAAGGACTACAGTTAGGGTCCCTCTGGTTACTCTACCTTCCTTGTTTCACAGATAAGAGTGAAAATTGAAGCGCAGAGAAATAGTCACTTTCCCAAGGTTTCATTTCAAAAGTCACTTTTTTCATGTTACCTGCTCAAGCTTAAAACTAAGGAAAAAAATCTCTACCATTTAGTCAAAAATTTATTTCCTTTTCCACTAACGAAACTCCTTTACCAATACGTTTTCAAGAGGTCTTCCAAAAAGGATATTAAAATAATCAGACCTGAGACTTATTCAATTAAAATCAACATTGCTAATACTGTATTGCTTAATAGAAAAGTATTTCTCCCCCATTTTTTATAAGATTCAGTATTGTATATTAAGTTGTTCCCCGATTTTTCCCTCTGTGATGTTTACTGAGCAATGAAACCCTCTAAGGAGTACTTTCAGGGTTACGATCAATAAAATCAAATCTTTTATAAGTACCAAGGATCAAAGCAGTTAATTCTTTCTCTTTATAGGTAACATGTATCAGCTCATTATATTAGTAATAAAAAATTGCTGAACACAGCAAACGAGCAGTGTTTATTACTTTAACTTATAATAAAGCAATTAGGAAAACCAATTTCTACAATAAATAATACAGACCCATTTTCCTCTTTAAGATGTTGATATAATTCAGCTCTGTTATTAACAGAGTTCAAACGTCCAGCAAACTCCTGATGTTTTCTGGAATTGGCGGTATTGATTCTATTACTCCACAGGGATAATAAGGACACTGGCCCTGGTGTTACATGTGAAAGAAGAGGAAAAGGTAGAACAATTTATTACTTCAAAATTTTCAAATTTAAAAAATTCACCCTTAATTCCATTGTTAATTTTATATAATTAAAGAATATCATCTTTCCTTATTCCAAATGTTCAGGGGTCCCCAAGACCAGCTACTAGCTTGGTGATTTGTTGGATGGATTTAAGTAACTAAACATAAAGTTATAATCTGAGCTAAGAATCACTGCAGCAACAGAGTAAGGATATACAGCCAGATCAGTAAGAGCAAAAGATACACTAAGCAAAGGACGGAAGAATCCACTTGTAGGCTTTCCATGCTCTCTCCCTGCAGTGAGGGGTCACACCAAGTGCATAGTCCCTCCAGCAGCAAAAATGTAGCCATGTGTGTACAAAATTTCTGCCAGGAAGCCTGTGTAAGACTCAGAATCCTGGATTATTAAGAGCTGGACACAAAGGCATTCTCTGCCAAACTACAATTACCAAAAGTCCAGACTCTAAGATGGAAGGCAAGTGTTCAGTTCAGATGTAAGACAAAATAACTTCATCATATAGGGAATGTTTTAAAAGCCAAGTTCCCAGATGCCAACCACGGGCCAAACTTGTAAGGAGGCTTTATTAATGATAACAGTTTCAAGCTCGCTATGCTATCTCTTTCCTGCACAATATAAAAAAAAAGGCAGAGCACTAGCACAGCCAAAACAATTTTGAAAAGTAGAAAAAAGAAGACTCACTACCTGATTTTAAAACTCTGCTTATAGTGATCATCACAGTATTGTATTGGCAAAAGGATAGATACATGGACCAATGGAACAGAAGAGAAAACCCAGAAATAGACTCCCACATATAAAATCAATTGATATATGATAAAGGTACAAAGGCAATTCAATGAAGAAAAAAAATAGTCTTTTAAACAAATGCTGCTGGAACAATTAGGATATTACTTTAAAAAAAAAAAAAAGAACACTAACTCATATCTTACACCATATGGAAAAAATTTAAAAAACAAACTCAAAATGGATCATGGCCTGAATGTAAAATCTAAAACTACAGAACTCCTAAAAAAACATGTAGGTTAGAATAAACCTCTGTGACTTTGGGCAATGCAAAGATTTCTTATAGATAACACCAAAAGCATAACCATAAAAAATTTGATATACTGGACTTCATCAAAATTAGAAATTTCAGCTCTGCAAAAGTCACCTAATGTTAGGAGAAAGACAAACCAGACTGGGAGAAAATATTTGCAAATCACATATCCAACAAAGCATGTGTATCCAGAAAAAATAAAGAATTCTCAAAATCCAACAAAAAACTCTCAGACAACCCAATTGAAATATAACCACAATATCTGAATGAGCCCTTTATTAAAGAAATACATACAGATGGAAAATAAGCAAATGAAAAGAGGCTCACCATCATCAGTCATGAGGGAAATAGAACATGAAAACCATAATGAAATACTACTACATACCTAGCAGAGGAGGGAAAAAAAAGAAATCTAACGAGTGCTCTTGAGGATGCAGAACAACCAGAACTCTCATTAACTGCTGGGGAGAATGCACAACGATACACCCAGTTTGGAAAAATGAGTTGGCGGATTCTAATAAAGCTAGTTATATACAATAGGTTAAAAAAAAAAAAAAAAACACTGACAAACACACAACACAGATGAATCTCAGATCCATTATGCTATATCAAGTAGGCCAACCTCAAAAGGCACTATACTTTATGATTTCATTTATATGGTATTCTGAAAAAGGCACAATTATAGGAAAAGAAAACATATAAATGGTTATACAGGACTGGGAGTAAGAAGAGTGTAGGATGATTACAAAGGGGCAGTCCTAGAGAATCTTTTGGGTGATGGAACTGTTTAACTCACAGAATTGCACACCAAAACGAGTTAAAATTTCTGCATATACCTTTCCCAAAACTAAATTAACAAAAGTCTTTTCTTTTTCTTATTATAAAACTAATACATATTCATTAGATAAAATTTAGAAAACAACATACAAAGGAAGAAATAAAATCATCCATAATACCCCTGGCTCTAACAGCTATAAATATTCTGGTCTTTCTTCAACGCCAAGAAAATGACATTTTGGCTTTTCTGTTATTTCATCATACAAAAGAGAGCTGAAGAGATTTCCACCAAATCTAGAGGGCCTATTTGGAATAGCCCAACCTTATATGCACAGTATATCTCAGGCACAAAATTCACTTTGGAGAGTCTTGGGAAGTCATTTCCCAAAACAGATGAAACTGCAGTATATAATAAAAGGTCCATATAAAAGTTGCTGATTAGAAGAGACATGTGACTTAGGTTGTAATGGAAGAAGAAACAAATTTCAAGTACTAGCCTTGAAAGGAAAGTTATAAGGGTTGAAGACAGCGATTTGCAACCAAGCTGCTTCTCATATGGGCCACTACATTTAGTGCTTCCAATGTGTGAAGCATCAGGGATCTATTTAATTTAAAGTGACAAAAAAAAAAATAAAGTGACAAGCGGGTTTATGTGTGTATACAAACTTCTTTTTAAAAATAAAATGGAGAGCATGGTGTATATGGTTTTGTAGCCTGCTTTTTTTTTTCTTTACCTTATATATTCATTCATTCACTCATTCAACAAGTAATAGCTGAACTTCTACTATGGGCCAGGAAATTGAGTGGTAGTGATATGAGTAAATTTTATTTTATTATTTTTTCTTCTTATTAATACTGTCTAAAGATTTTATTTATTTAGCAGGAGTGACAGGCTGAGGAAGAAGCAGGCGGAGGTACAAGTCGGCTCCCCACTGAGCAGGGAGCCTGATGTGGGACTTGATCCCAGAACGCTGGGATCACAACCTGAGCCAAAGGCAGACACTTAACTGACTGAGCCACTTAGGCGTCCCATAACAATAAATTCTTAAAAGTCCCAGCATTTTGGGTACTCGGCTGGCTCAGCTGGTAGAACATGAGACTCTTAGTCTCCAGGCCGCGAGTTCAAGCCCCACATTGGGCATGGAGCCTACTTAAAAAAATAAAAAGCCCAATATTTTAAAATGTTTCAGATTAGTAGCAGAGGCATGAAGTCAATAAGCAGTGTCAATGCAGGACTCTTAAGTGCTACCCCAGTGTAATCCTGGGGTGCAATGGAAGCACCTAACTTAATTAGGAATGGAGGTCAGGGAAGTCATTCCTGAAAAAGGACTTGCTTACGTTGAAATCTGAATGACACACATTAGCAAGAGGGAACAGTAATCATTATTCTTGGGCTTATTATATAAATTCCACCCTACAAACACACTGTTATTTAATTATTTTCTTACTAATAGGGTTTCGGTTGCTTGTAATTCTGTCACTAACAAATAATTTTTAGAGTTCTATTTTCCAAGCAACATCGAAGCATTGTTTAGACTAAGCCTAAATTTCTCATCCTAATCAATTGGCATATTTTGGCCTTGTAAGAACTAGAATAATTTATCAGACATTTATTTATTTTCCAGGCACTCTGGTTAATGCCTGAAAGGCAAATATGGTAAGATCACCTTTATCTCTGACTTCAAACAAATCAGTGAATGGAGAATATTTACATGTATCACATTATATATACACTAAGGAGAAGTATATAAAAACACAAACAAGGCTTCTCCCTAGGATGAGCTGCCAAAAATCATAATATGGCCAGCCCCCAGGTCTTATTACCTTGCCATTTATCCCAAAAGGACTAAATCTAATTTATCTTCAAAACAACTAAAGCCTACAATTTCAGGAGCCCCCAAACCCAACTCATATCTCTGATACCCAGTATTCCTTCAAGAAGAAATTAAGCATTTCAGTCTATAAATAAGAGATAAAATGAAATTAAAACATTGTGGCTTTTTTTTTTTTTTTTAAAGATTTTATTGTTTATTTGACAGAGATAGAGACAGCCAGCGAGAGAGGGAACACAAGCAGGGGGAGTGGGAGAGGAAGAGGCAGGCTCATAGCGGAAGAGCCTGATGTGGGGCTCGATCCCACAACGCTGGGATCACGCCCTGAGCCGAAGGCAGACGCTTAACCGCTGTGCCACCCAGGCGCCCCTGTGGCTTTTTTTTTTAACAATGAAAACATTACTTACAACTCCTCTACTGAAACTCATTCACACCACACTGTAGATGGGTAATAGTAGATCTATTCCTAAGTTCAGGAGGAGTTTAAGGAAAAGAGTTTGTCTTCAATAAACCTAGCATACTTAGCGTAGAATCAGGAATGTAAATGAAGTCAAGTTTACATAACTAAAATTTCTTAAAACACAGACTTTATAATAAAAGTGCTTATTTTCCAAAGGCTTCATTAATGAAGGTATGACACTACTTTTTCTTTAATGCCAACAAATACATTTTCTGCCTGTATTTTCCAAGGCTGTAAAAAGAATCTCCCAAAGGACATCCAGAACAGTTAGTAGCTCCTCCTCATATATACAACAATATTAAATAACACTGCAGAAAACAAACTAAATTAGAAAACTTTTAACAAACATAGTTACCAACACAGTTCTTACCCTACCTTTTGATTTTTCTACTGGTGGAGTTTCATCCATCTCAACAAGGGGCTTTTTGTTTGGAGGTTCTGGGGAATCAGGCGAATCTTTTATAATCTCAGCTTCAGCCAACTCCTCTTTTCCACGTTCTAAGATTCCTTTTAATCTTTTAGAGGGACAAACAATAAAATTTAAAGTTCAAATTTAAAAAAATCTAACTGGTTCAATAATTAAACTAAACTTTGCAAATTGGTTTTAATAAAAGCTGCTCTCACAGAGTAAACCCAGAAACTAATCAAAAGATAAATCTCAACCTAGAATCAGGTAAGAAAACTTAATGAATTAAACATATTTCCCTTTTCCTCCCACAATAATGTAATAATTCAGTAATATAGTTCACTGTAAAATAAGAAAACATGGGAGGAAAATTTAAGAAGTTAAAAATGTCAGAAATGTAATCTTTAGAAGAAATGTCACAATTTTAATTTTTACAAATATGGACAAAACACTATTTCAAATTACAAATAAGATTAAGAAATCTATCATCATTTGTGTCCTAGTTTATGTGCTGTAGAAATGTATTTACAGTCCGCAAATTAAGAACTAACCTCTAAGCTCATTTTGAGTTTCATCAGAGAACAGAAACACCTCAAAATATATAAAGATCAGTGTGGCTGAATGAGAATACGTTTTTTCCCCCTCTTCTTAAAGTGAGCTAATTCTGTTTCAGAAGTTCAATAGGCCTAAGAAAGAAATGAACTTCTATGGTCAAAGAGAATAAAATGTTCTACTTATTTTTGGATGAAATGATATGATTTCTAGAATTAGTTTCAAAATATTCCCATGTGGGAGGAATAGTGGTGGTGGTGGTGAGGTGAGTGGCTGTAGATATATATGAAATGAGATCTGCCATGAATTGTTAAAAATAAATGAGTAACTATTTGTTCTATTGTTGTAGATGTTTGAAATTTTCCATAGTAGGTTCCGTTTTGTTTTTAAGGGACTTAACTAACATCGCCATTATAGTATTTACCTGATTCTTTGCCTGATTTCTGGCAAGGAGGAAGAAGACAAAGCCAGCTGAAACGTTATGATACTTTTATTTAGAAGCCTTTATTACTTTCTATGTTTTTTTTAAATTTAACCTTGATGTTACCATATAAATCACAAACTAAGGAAAAAGAGTGCATTATTGCAGAAGGTTTTCAGAAGTAAGACTGCTCTTCCTCTATGCTCCCAAGGACATCCTGTGCCTACTTTTATAACTGCATTTTCCATACTTTGCTATAATCAATGACTTACATGCCTCTCTCTACCACAACACTGTACGTTCTTCCAGGGCAAGAAATCTGACACCAAACGCCTGACATATCCAAGGCATTTTAGTATTTACCGAACAAAGAAATAAAACCACATCTTTGATATTCATAATGCATAAAGCGAAGACTGATACCAAACACGGTATATTATGATTTTCAGAAGATCATTAGGAAAAAATTAAACACTACCTTTGCCCCAACAGTAAAAAAAAAAATTACAATTTTTTTTTTTTTTTTTGAGAGAGAGGAGAGAGAGAGAGAGAACATGCGCAAGTGCGTATACACACAGGGATAGCATGGTAGGGGCAGAGGGAGAGGGAGAGAATCTTAAGCAGGCTCCATGCCTAGCAAGGAGCCAGACTTGGGGCTCCATCTCACAATGCTAAGATCACATGACCTGAGCTGAAACGAAGTCAGATGCTTAACCAACTGAGCCACCCAGGTGTCCCTACAACTCTTAACACCACCAAGACATCTTAGATTTTAAAAATGATAAAATTATAGTTATAAACTGAAATAAATACATATTAAATGAATGTACGAATGTGCTACACACAGAATGTGATATGCCAAAAGGCACCATGGTACTACATTATCAACAAGTCACCTCTCTGAATCTTGCCAAGATTTCTCCTGTTCATAATCTTTCACTGCTTTCTCTGATTTGTCCTCTTTGTCCTCTCTCTTTCTTCCTCGTTTCTTTCGTTCTTCTTCTTCTGGGGGTTTGCTCCTACATGCCATCAGACATTCCAAGACTCTCTGATGTTTCTCCGAGTTGTTGATATGAGCTCTGACAAGGGTTTCTAATTCATTCCACATGATACGGTATTGTTCATCTCTGAAGTAAAGATTTAAAATAGGTTCTTAGAAATACTATTTAAATAATATTGAAGTGTCACTTGCTACTGGTAAAATAAAATAAAAGGAATCATTAAACATGGACTTTTTCTTCCTAGATAGCTCATGGTGTAATTCTAAGTTATAATATCCAATTCTGCTATTCTGTATTTTATATCATTTCATCTCAATCACATATATGTACCTATATACACCTCCAACCATATAATTTACATATGAAATACGTTAGCTTAAAAAACAGTATGTATCAAGTAATGTGATATATAGAGAAAGTAAGAAAAAACTACCTCTTAGGGCCTTTTCCTCTTGTACCAACTGTGGAAATAGGCAGAGGATCATTCTTCCTTTCCATATCAACTAAGTTGTATATTGTTTTTTGACAGTTTAACACATCTTCTTCTGTCAAAGATTCTTTCACAATAACACTGGCTAATGGAACTACCTGTTAGAATTTTTTTAAGAAATAAAAAGAAAATCTGTCTTGAAAAACAAATATCAAAGCATCTAGGGAGAACTTCAATTGATTTTAAACATCACCATGGTGAGATAACCTATAACCATCATTTCAATTTTCTATTAGTAACTCTTTATCTGTAGCAAACTCATATATGTGATTCTTTGCTCACGAAATGATATCTGTAAAGAACATATAACTAATCTAGAAGAAAGGTTGAAAACTATTTAATACTTACCGCTTGCATGTTAAAAATGGTGGTTTGTGAAATAATCATAGGCCAGTAACGGGTGTGTTTTTCTAACTGATCTTTTGCTCGCTCCAAAGGGATCTCAAGACTTCCATCGATTTTATATCTGGGGTCTAGAAAAGGAGTTAATCTGTTTTCCCTCATAAATTCACCAAAATCCTAATGATAACCAAATAAAATAAAATTAGAAACTATTTTCTAATGTTTCAGTATGGATTACATGTAATAGTCTGTTTCCCTGATGTCTTCTGTCCTGTGATATGCAACAAGGTATTTCCTCTAACAGTCCCCTTACTAATTTTTTCCCTTCTTTTTGAACATGAAGCCTAGCAGCCTTTATTACAGTGGAGATGAAGAAAGGCTCAAACATAAATGCATTCATGGTTCTTTCTACTTTTTAAAAACCAAGGAACACTCATTTTTCTTCACTTCTATAATTTAACTCTTTTATATCATACACAGATAAAGGAAGGGATTAATCATATTAGAATACCAATGCTTACTTAAAAATTCCTTGACATAACATCAAAAAAATGTTAACAGTGGTGAACTTTGAATGATGGAATTATAGGTGATTTAGTCCTTGTTTTTGATTAAAAAAGATATCTATATTCCCTAAATTTTCTACAATAAATACTTTGTTTTCTCCTTATTAAAAAAAAGATATAAAAATAATAAAGAAAATTCTGATCAAAAATAATTACCTGCAGTATGTAACACTTTCATGATTTACAAAGTACATTCCTATACATTAATCACATTTAACTTTCACACCACCTCAAAGTAAACAACCATTAAGTAGTGAACGTAAAAGAGGGGAGGGGGACTGAAAAATTAAAATCAGAACAGAATTTCTACCCAAAACAGACACAACTTCTTTGTGTATACCTTTAAATAACAAAATTTAGTATCATTTCCAAGTAGCAGCAGCCAAATACTGAAATGTTTTTATTTGCCATTAAGTTACTAGAAAATAAACTTCCACTTGAAATACTAGTTCAAATCAATTTCCATTGTTTCCTACAATTACAGTTGTCACTGCTATCCATATACTTCTAGATATACACTGAATACATAAGAAAGACTATAAAGTGATAAATAGCTCTTGTGAGTAAGTATTACAGAAAAGTCACCTAATCAAAATAATAATATATCATCAACTTCTCCAAACCCCATTTTGTCACAGATCTCAGCCTGTAATAGGCATTCAATAACTACTTGCTGAATGTGACATAGTCAAAACATACAATTTATAAATGTTAGAATCTTACTGTGATCCGGTAGTCTGTAACTCTGCCTCCACATCCTTCACTAATTGAAGGCGGATCTTCTAGAATGGATCGAGAACTGCTAAGGACATGCAAAAAAATCTCTCCTCCATGGCTACTAAGCATATGACTAATGACTTTGGAACCTGACTTTCGTGGTTGTTCCAATAAAACAGAACGACCTGTCAAAAGCAAGATTATGCTATCAGTGATAAAGTTAAAATAGCCTCTTATTTTTTCCCTTAAAATTTATGTCTAGATTTTTCATTTCATTAAACCTCATATTTTTTTTTAAACATTTTATTTATTTATTCGACAGAGATAGAGACAGCCCTCGAGAGAGGGAACACAAGCAGGGGGAGTAGGAGAGGAAGAAGCAGACTCATAGCGGAAGAGCCTGATGTGGGGCTCGATCCCATAACGCCAGGATCACGCCCTGAGCCGAAGGCAGTCGCTTAACCGCTGTGCCACCCAGGCTCCCCTTAAACCTCATATTTTAAGCAGCATTGGCTAATTCAGTATATCTGCATTTCAAGTCCTAAAAGTCTGAATTCTAGTCTTAGCTTTCTCTTGATCACTCCAAGCTTACATTTTCAAAATAAGGATAGTGGTCTCTGGTATAATGTTTGGTTACATTCTTCATACATTACAAGTACATAAAATTTTTCTCCTGGGCATCAAGAAGGAAAGTGAGATAACTGTTGGATAACTCTCTAATTATCAAAGCTACACAATATTTGGGGGAGAAAGCCAAGTCTCCATTCACTTCCACAATACCTCCTATATATCAGCATGGTTATCATAACTACTTTCTATTTCACATGACCAAAGGTTATTTAATCTGGACTTTATACAGTCTGATAATCAAATTTTGCTTAATTTTGACCTGCCACATCAGTGGTTTTGAACCTAGTTGATCACAAGAATCACTGGAGAAGCTATTAAGAATTTAAATCCAGTAAACTGGGGCACCTGAGTGGCTCAGTCATTAAGCATCTGCCTTTGGCTCAGGTCACGGTCCCAGGGTCCTGGGATTGAGCCCCGCATTGGGCTCCCTGCTTGGCGGGAAGCCTGCTTCTCCCTCTCCCACTCCCCCTGCTTGTGTTCCCTCTCTCACTGCCTCTCTCTCTGTCAAATAAATAAATAAAATCTTTAAAATAAATAAATAAATCTAGTAAATGGACTCTAATATTTTTTTTAATTTTCACACAAGGAAACCATGGATTTAAAGTCATATGTGTTAAGAATCATATGGCATAATATTGAAAATATGTTTATTTATGATTAAGGTAAACTGTGCAAAAAAGAAGTCAATGTATACTTTGCAATTTAAAATACAACAGGCCAAAATAAATGGTCTGTATTATTCTACCAGAAAAATCAACTTAGACTCTAACAACCAAATCTTTAAATTAAAAATACTTTAAAAATATATTAAGTAACATTTTTAGATATAAAAAATATATTAAGCAACATTTTTAGATATAACAATCTGAAAAGCATAAAGTCATCTTATTTTTAAACATCAGTAAAACTGCTAAAAGGGTACTTACGATTACACAACTTTTGGGAGGTAAAATATGTTTAGACTATCTTAAAGAAAAGAGCTTTCTAGAGTTCAGATTTTCACATTTCTTACTAATAATTTCACTTGTAATATTCTCAGACAAAACAACTAAATGTTGAAAATTACCATTTAGAAGAAAATTAGTAAGGCAGGAGGAAGGTCTACTATTTACGTCTACAGGTGAAATTCGGTAAGCGCCAGTGCAATAGTGTAATTCTGAAATGGAAGAAAACACTGATTTGAAAGAATATAATGGAATATGTCCATAATTAAAAGAGGAAAAAAGTGTTCACTGAGCCCCTAAAACAATGAAAAACAAAAATTCAAAAAGAGACTAATGATCCATATATATATATATATATTTATATTTTAAGAACCTTTGATTTATTCTCCTCTTTCAATTTCTTTAAAATACCTACCAATGTTATTTGTCCTGGGTGTGCACCACTTTAATGTTATCGTTTCTTTAAATGAGCCTTCTCTACTGCTGCCACCTATGTGGGTATCACCTTTAAGAATAAGCCAGAAAAACATTATTAAATAGGTCACAAACTGAAAATTGTTTACCCAAGTCTTCCAAAAACAGTTTAAACTCTAGAAGAGAAAATAACTCTGGGAGGACATCATTTTTATACAAGTCTCCTAGAAAAATACCAAATGGATTTGGATATTAGCTCTGATTAAAATAATATTATCCTCCAAATTTCTCATTAATTAATCATTTCAGTCACTGCAATGATAATCAAGAGCAAAAATTCTTTAAAAATTTAAGAATCTACAACTGCTTCCCTCTGACACCATTAAATAAGTATTAATATGGTTAAATACTGAAAGAAAGCTTCAGGAATCTAAAATTCACAACTGACCATACTGAATCCTAATGAATTTATAAGAAACATAAAATGAGAGGTCTAGAAAATAAATATATAAAAAGATGGAACAGTGAACATGTTTTGCCTTAAGGGAGTCTACAGTAAAATAGAGTGCCCAAATGTTAATAAAATAATAATGAACACATAATTGCAAATATTTTTCAATTTCTACTTTTCCTTTTAATTTTGTTTGTTCTATTTTTTAAATTCAGGAACTTAAAATTTCGTGGGGTCAAAATTGATCAGTATTTTATTCCGTTGTTTCTTTTCCTACATTTTATACCTAGAAAACCCTTTCCTATCTTCAGTGTGCTTAAACAGTCACCATTATATTCTTCTAGTTCCTGTTAATGCTTTCACTTTAAATTCTTTAATGCATTTGGGATTTATTTTGCCGTGTAAGAGGTAAGGGAGATTTTCCCCCAAATAATTAGTCATTTTTCTTAAACACTATTTGTCACACACTCCATCCCTTCCTCATTGATCTGTGATTTAAAAAACAAACATAAAAAAATAAGAAGTAAATATGATACCCAAATGTCTTAAATATTCGAAGGCTCATTTTATAATCATTTTTTTCTATTCCATTGATCTGTTTATTTATTCTCATGTCAGTACCATGTGTTTTAATTAACATGTCTTTAAATTGGTTTTAGTATCTGGTAAGGCAAATCCTCCTTAAATCATCTTTTCTGTCAAAACGTCCTAACTGTTCTCAACTGTCTATTATTTCAGAGAAATGCTGAAATAATTTTGTCCAACTTTAAAGGATGTTATTTTTAATTTCCTAAGCCGATATATTAATTGAAATAAAGTATTCCTCCATGAAAAAAACAGTAATATTAAACAAACACAAACTATAAAGCTGACAAAGCTTTGAAGATGACGTATACAGTACCATGAGCATCTATACAGAGATCTGACCTAATCTAAGAAATTAGGGGAAGGTTTCTTTGAGAAGTGAAAACTAGTTTCAGTCTAAAAGGATAAGTAGAAATTAACTAAAGAAATAAAGGAAAGTGAAGGAAATGAGGAATATTTGAGCAAGAAAGAAAAACAGCAGATGCCAAGATACTGTGAAAGGAAGGAGCATAAAAAGTTTAGGTCCGTGTCCCTCAAACAGAGGAGAGGAGTACATTGTGAGAAGAGAATGGAAAGGAGGACGGACCAGGCAATGCAAGGCCTGGTAAGACATTTAAACAGTTGAGTCTTTATCCTAAGGGTAACAGAAAAACAATAAAGGATTGTAAACTAAGGGGAACATGGTCAGGATTAGCATTCTGAAAGCTATTCTAGCTAGCACGTCAAGAGTAGACAGACCACTTAGTGGGCTACTATGGGATACTAGGTAAGAAAATAATGGGCTAGATCAGAGAGATGGTAATGGTGGTAGAGATGCAGTTGTATGGATGTATTTTAGAGATACTTAGTAGATAACATCAAGAAAATGTGATGATGGACTAGATATGAAGAATGTCAGAAAGATGTCTCAAAGATGACTGAGGTTTCTGCCTTAAATAGCTGGACAGACAATAGGGTCATTCACTTAGAGAGGGAACATTGGAAGACCAAGGGGCACCTAGGTGGCTCAGTTGGTTAAGCATGTGCCCTCGACTCAGGACATGATCTCAGAGTCCTGGGACTGCTTCTCTCTCTTCGTTAGCCCCTCCCCCCGCTCATGCTCATTCTCTCTCTCTCTCTCCAGTAAATAAATAAATCTTTAAAAATGATTTACTTAAAAAAGAAATAAATCTTAAAAAAAAAAAAGAAGAAGAAGAAGAACTGAACAGTTCAGGGAGCTCCTCAGTTGTTTTGGGAATGTTGAGTTTTAGGTGCCTGAGAGACATTTAATAGATATTACTAGCCAGCAGAATCTTGTAGATCTGGAGTTCAGGTAAGGCATGTGGGCTAAAGTGTAAGCTTACTCATCAAAATCCAGCTCTAATGTCATCTCTGTAAAGCTTGCCTAACTCATGGAGGCATAATCACACGCAACCCCTGTGTTCCCACAGCACCCTGTTTCTATGTCCACTCTAGCATTTACACATGGTGCCCATGTATCACGCATACAACCACAGCTCAAGCAATAACTCTTAAAGAAATATTTTGTATCACAAAGAACACTCTTAACATTTTTTGTTTTAAAAATAAATATTTTAAAAGTTGATATTACCTCACAGATTCTTAGTAATTTCCACATACTATAAAAACAAGTTCTTTACATTCCTTTGTTAAACATTAATATATCCATTTATCTTAGTAGTTTTTCTCATGTTAGAAATTTGTATTAGGCTAATTTCAAGACTCCTTATACACGTAACAACTGTTATGACTGGATGAAGGTATTAACTTCAGAAAAGATGCATACAACATGATCAAAGTCAACCATTTAATTTTCTGATAGCATCAAATTACATAGAAAATATTCTAAAGGGTTTAACCAAATGTCAAAACTTAAAGGCAATGTCACTGAATTTTAGGAATGGACGGAATACTACAGTTCATCTAATCAGCATCTTTAATTCAATAAAGTGTGCAACATGAAGTCTAGAAACATGGGACTTGCTAGCTGGTGGCAAAGATTTAGCTAAGACTTTTATCTATTATCTCCAGAGTCTCTTCCCCCAAAACCATGCTGATACAGTTACAGAAATCATGATTTTGGCAACGAGACCTACTGATTCAAATAATTTTTAGAGGAAAGAAAACAAATTTAAATTTCAAAACAACTGGTTTTTATGCAGGCAAGCTGGAACTCTATCACTTTTTCAAGTCAGTTCTTGTTCTCTTTGCTTTCCCAAAGTAGTTTGCTTGCAAAAGAGAAACTATGACATGACTGTCATGGCTGTCTTTCTCAGTATTTATTCCAGTAGCCTAGTGTTTCCCAGAGGAAAATTCTACAGCACACCAGTTCCATGGTCATTCATAGACAATACTGTGGAACAAGTCTGGAAAGAAATGAACTACTGTCCATTAGGTTTGTTTACTGACAAACTTCTCAAAGTTGTTAGTATGCTTTCATATGTGAGATCTTAGAAAATGCTAGTTTCCAGCGTCTCTTACTTACCACTTTTCAGGAAATCCACATGTGCATCTTTGTGATGAAGCAGCTCCACATCGTAATTGGCAGACGTGTTAGCATGTTGTTCTTCCTTAAAGCAAAATTTAAAATAACTTGGTTTTATTTTCAAAATAATTAAGTTATTAATTATTCATTTTGCTTTTTGCTTAAATTGAGGTAAAATATACCCAACAATAATTAGCTATAATGGGACAGTTTGCTCAGTAATTGATCTATTTAAAGATGCAATAGTTTTCCAAGGTAATATGAACTCTATTTAAAAACTACTAGCTATATGTAAGTAATAAAGTATTTAATGATTTTTCTTACATTATATCAGAATTAACATAAATGACTCCTCAAAAACTTGAGATTTTTTACTCCAAGTGCATTGTCTTGCCAATACATTTTATACATAAATATAATGTAATTGAAATAGTTCATACAAATTAAAAGTGAAATAGTTGTTAAAAGGAGGAAACAGCATCTTTAAATACCTATAGGAAATTAGCAAACACCAGTTATATAAAATAGCAAATACAGACTAATAAACAAGTTTAGTAACTTGTTTTCACTAATTATTAAATAAGAACTTCAATACTATCTATTTACAAGAAAAAGACAAAGATTGAAGAGTCACACCAGTTGCACACAAATGTGGTCGAATTTAAAAAGCAAGGTATCTGTCACCTTCAGAGTATTTTTCTTGCAATTCATGAAATTACAAATATTAAAATATGTTACGCTAATTTACTTGATAATTGCTTCTGCATCCAAATCATTCTATTGGATAAGGCTACAATTTCTACCAAAGAGCCAGACATTGGTATAAGGAGGAAATTAATAATGAACAGATCATATTTCTCATGAAATTTAGTGCTCATCATGTGGTGGCAAAACAATGAAACTGGATTTAAAGCCAATTTGAATTTTTAGAGATGGTGATCACTTTATATTTGCAAACATAACTGATAAAAATTAAATTCAACTCCACTCAATAAAAATTCACGTGAAGCTTATTATGGGCCAGGCATTGTGCTGGTCCTAGGCAACTTAATGATAAAATAATGGAAATGAACAGATACCAACAGATTCCTAAGAAAACCCATTAGTAAAATCATATGGCTTATATCTTTGGTTTCTCAGCCAGGATATAATAAACTTTTTAAAACTCTGAGCTATTTTTCCTTGTCAGACCTATTAGTTACAAACACCTTCATACTAGATGAGCAAGAACAAAAATATAGGAAATAAAAGATCCACTAGGATGCACAAAGTAAAATCTAATAATTGTCAGAAAAAGAATCACAGAAAAAGTCATCATTTAAGATACAGATTACATTTTGATGAAAATAATGAGAATATAGTTAAAAACAAAAAAATCGATATACAGTGCTCCTACTAAAAAAAAAAAATACAGAATTTTGTTCTGTGATCCTTTCTTGTTGCTTTTCACTATGTACTGACCTGGTCAAAGACACTGAATGTGGGCTAGCAAAATAGAAAATATGATATGGGAAGAAAAAGTTAAGGTTCAATTAAAATAATAATACATGTCAAACAAATATTTAAAAAGCAAAGCAGAGCTCTCAAATAGCAAGAAAAAGAGCGGCCTACCTTCATTGGAATATTTGTAATAGTAGTTGAAGCCAAGTCAAAATGTTGCTGCACTAAAATATTTAATTTGGTAGCAAGATGCCGTCCTGCACGAACACTATGAACTTCACTGGTTAAAACAGGAGATAACTACAAAAAAGTATTAAAAAAAAAAACCCATAAAACATTAATATAGTGTGACCTAGTGCCAAAATATTTATAGATTGAAGTAAAATATAAGTACTTTTATTTTTTAGAATTTAGAAAAAATAAAAAGGCCATAAATTAACTATGATCGTTATTTTATTTATTTATTTTTTAAAGATTTTATTTATTTATTTGACAGAGAGAGAGACAGCCAGCGAGAGAGGGAACACAAGCAGGGGGAGTGGGAGAGGAAGAAGCAGGCTCTCAGCGGAGGAGCCTGATATGGGGCTCGATCCCAGGACTCTGGGATCATGCCCCGAGCCGAAGGCAGACACTTAACGACTGAGCCACCCAGGCGCCTCTATGATCGTTATTTTAGCAATAAATTTTCATACACTCATTCATTCATATTATGTGCCAGAAACGTGAGCTATTAGAAGATACAGCAGTAAACAGGCAAAGTCTTTGTCCTCTTCAAACTCACAGTGGAATAGTCTTTGATTTAAATAATTTTTAATTTATAATTTTTACTTCTACTTATCTATATGCAAAATGGATTTGAAATGGCCCACAGAAATACTGTAGAAAATAATTAATTTTGTGGAGAGGAAAAACCCCCGTAGATAAAACAATTTATTGGAATGTGGAAATTGCCACAACACCGTATTTCTTCACCAATAAATGAGATTAAGCAGCCAAAAGTTACTTACAACAAGATAACATAAACCTTCACTCAGTCCAAGGTATACTATTTAGTGTAAATAAATTTTTAGTTATCATAAAATAAAGCCAACATGTAGCCACATTATCAAAAGAGGCAGAAAAAAGTTAACAAAAAAAAAGGCTTACACTGGAAACTACCTAAAAACACAGTGATAGAGCTAATGACCTAGAAATACCACTTAACTATAAAACACTCAAAGACATGTTTATATGAACTAAGGCTAAATGAAAAACCAGAACATAACAACATACACATTTAATATAATTATATAAATACATACATCCGTATTTCTAAACACACTGATGGAGAATATTATGTGATGCAAATCCATTTAAAAATCAACAGACTCATCTTTTCCTTTAAAATTGTTTGAATTTATATTTAAAAAGTAAAACCAATATTAGAAATTAGGTTTAGCCTTTTGTCCTCTGGACAGGTAAAATTAATTGTTATTGGAGTCTATTTTTGTTAAAAAGTGTGTTGTCCTTCTAATAATGAAAAAAAATTTTTATACAATAAAAAGTCATTAAAGCAACTGAAACCATTATAGTAACTGAAATTTTAGGAACAATACAGACTATGTATGGTTTTGCAACACATTTAGTTAAACTTCACCAGGCAAGCAAAACAGAAAACATTTTAACATCTACAATTATAAAGAATTAACCTAGGTGTTTTGCCATGGAGATTGCTTTGAAAACTCTAAACACGTTCTTGGCAGAAAAATGTCGGCAATACGATCATTGTTATGCTAACCCTTCTCAGCACTTATTCTTAATATGTAAGTGATCTTTCCTTCTATTACTTCTGCACTTACCTCCTTTTTAGGACGATCAGATACAAGGCTGTCTTCACCAACTGCATAAGTATGGATCAAGACCAGCTCACACTTCTGAATCTGCATGAGACTTAAAGAGAAACTTTTTACTTAGCATATAAGAATACATAGTTTGTAAAGAATCCAGATAGGTAAACTATTAAAAGTTTACTATACCAAAACAGTGTATCTCTATTATCAGATGTTACTGTTAACACAAAAGCTAAATATTTAGAAACACTGTATAACTGCTAGACTAGTATGAACATTTAATGAATATACGAATTTAGTTCAAATGCAAAAATGATACTTTGTGTGTCTGAAAAATAAAATAAAGGAAAATGTCTTGTAATCAGGAATAATTTTCAATAGATAAGTACCACAGAGAAAATGAATATATCGTATATTGGTTTCCCTTTTACTAACGATTTTTAAGGACAAAATCAGGAAATAATAATTGAAAATAATCCTACTCATTAACAGTAATACCAGTACTCCACTTAAGAAAATTAGTAATAGCTCAGTCTAGTACAAACTCCATATTGCAACTGCCCTACACCTGTCTTTAATAGCTTTATTTATTTATTTATTTATTTAGGAGAGCAGATGGGGGGGTGGAGAAAGGGTCAGAGGGAGGGAGAGAGGGAACCCAGAACCCCAAGCAGGCTCCACGCTCAGCACCAAGCCCAACACAAGGCTTGATCTCATGACCTTGAGATTATGACCAGAGCCAAAATCCAGAATCGGACACTCAACCAACTGAGCCTGAGCCACCCAGGCACCCCAGCTTTATTCTTTTAAAAAAATTCATACAATGCAATTAGTTGTTGTGTTTTGATTTGGTACATATTAAATAACACTAGCAACAATTTGTTCATTTTACAAATTTGTAACACAAAGTATGAGACCAAGCCATCAAAACAAATGTTTTATAAATATGTATCCTTCTGAGCACATTTCCTATCAAAAAAAAGTAAAATTTTAAAGTGAAAGAGAAAATGGAAAAATTTTCTGATCAAACATACATTTTCTGGTTAATTTGTAGAGTTAGTGGAGAATTCAAGGGAATGCCATCAATTACTATTACCATACTGGGATAATTATAACGAAATACATGACTATAAAATGGAATATTTATTTCACTTATGATTATACTCACTGATCTGAATTTGCAGCAAGCTTGTTATGCTCATGAATTGTTTCCTGGACACAGTCCTCAAGCATTCGCACATGGCTATCACTATGGCATTAAAAACAATGTGAATAAACGGTAAAAAAAACTAAACACGCTATTCGGCTGTAGTATCCTGTTACAGGCACTTAAAATTACTTCAATAAGAACCGTCTCAAGCATGTTGACTCATAACATCAAAGAATCAGCTGAAAACCTAATGACAAAAAAGTCAAATTAACCTATATGATGACACTCTAAACAGCTTTCACTGAAGTGAGTCTTTATTTTAGAATTGGATAAATACGGCTTCAATATTAGAAAGGCTATTTGAGATATACTTTAAATGCTAACATGCTGCCCCTGTTTTTTAAAATAAAAACTGTAGTAAGACATTAAAATTCCCTCAGAGAAAGAATTACTGTGATTAACGTCTCACCTTTTTGCATTAGTAATGCAAATTATTCGGCCTCTATTACCAACACGTTCTGCATTTTCCATTAGTAGAGTTCGAGCCTCATGTTGGTATTCTGTAATTTTACACAGGGTTTCCACTGCTGCAACGAGACCATGCAAAATGCTGCAGCATTCTGGATCTGCTCGTGGATTAGGAGGCCCAACGGCAGCTAATGCTGCCATTAGCTAAAGTAAAAGAGAAAATAATTATGTTGACAAGAGTATGCACGAGTCAGACAAAGACATCACAAGAAAACTACAGCCACTATACCTTACAAATATGGACACAAATATCCTCAACAAAATACTAGCAAACTGAATCCAGCAACATACAAAAAGAATTATACACCACGACAAATGGGACTTATATCCCAGGAATGTGAAGTTGATTTAACATCTGAAAATCAATTAACATAAATACCAATAGAATATTTCAAAACTCACATGATCATCTTCATAAACACAGAAAAAGCATTTCATGAAATTCAGGACCTTTCATGATAAAAACACTCAACAAACTAGATGCAGAATGGAACTTCCTCAAGCAGAACATAGCACCTACAAAAAACCTACAGATGACATTATGTTGAAAGAAATTAAAGATCTAAATGAATGTAAATCATCCCATATTCATGGGTTGGAAGACTTAATATTGTTAAAATGAACTACAGAGTAAACTTAATCCATGTCAGAATTACAGCTGATTTCTTTGTAGAAACTGACAAAGTGATTCTAAAATTCACACTGAATTACAAGGGTCACAGAATAGCTGAAACAATCTTGAAAGAGAACAAACTGGAAGGACTTTGCTTTGTATATGCATAAAAACACCCTGGAATGAGCCACAAAAAATTAACAGTGGTGGGGATAAACAGTGATTTGCTGGTAAATCAGCTCTCCAAAGTCGGAGGCTGCAGGGGGGGCGGGGCAGGGAAGGGAGCCCTAATTTGTGTTTGCCAATATCTATGGTTAAATAAAATATTCCCACCATGGCAGGTTTCAAGCTTCACTGGACACTAAGTTGGTAGGACTTGAACACACTCACCTCTCCGAAACTGGTATAAGCAGGGTCTAGCACACCACTAACTAGGTCAGGGGATGAACTGTAAAGTTTTCAAGGTTTACCTTTTACTACACATACACATATGCATAAGTGTACACATGTACATGTGTATGTATATATGTAAATTTAATTTCTAAACTACATAGGTATTACCTATTAATAAAAAGTAATCAGAAAAGAAAAAGACTGTGCATAAATGATCATACAAAGTCCCTGGTACATAGGAGAAACTTAATAAAAAGTAGCTTTTTAGGGATGTTGTGGTCCTGGGGAAAGTAGCAGAAAGCAAGCTTAACTTTTGGAGTCAGAGATGGAATGAAATTCTGGCTAGGCCTTTTTTTTTTTTTTTTTTTTTAAAGATTTTATTATTTATTCAACAGAGATAGAGACAGCCAGCGAGAGAGGGAACACAAGCAGGGGGAGTGGGAGAGGAAGAAGCAGGCTCATAGCAGAGGAGCCTGACGTGGGTCGATCCCATAACGCCGGGATCACGCCCTGAGCCGAAGGCAGACGCTTAACCGCTGTGCCACCCAGGCGCCCCTGGCTAGGCCTTTTAATACTATGTAACCCTGGTCAATCTCTCCTAACCTGAAAGTGAAAATAATATAACCTGCTCCACATTAGTGCAATACTTTCAAACTTTACTTAATTAAGCCTACAAAAACCAGAACGAAACTTCTGAACTCCAACAATTTTTGGTGACAAAATTTAAGATGTATAGGATAGAGTTATGTGGTATAACAGAAAGAACCCTGGACCCAGGTATAAGTCAAAAAACCTCTGGCCCCAGCAGGCCTCCATTCCTTCACCTGCACACTGAAGGAGTCAAAGGAAAGGATGTCTACAATCCTTCTAGCCCAAAAATTCGTCTTCAATCTACTTCACTTGTTACTCAACGATTGTTCACAGTAACTAGGGAAAGGTGTGACATGGATAACCAAAGCTAAACATTAAATGTGTTAACCCAAACAAGATTACACATAATTTATACAAAATGTCAATTATTTTTTATAATCTTAAAAACCAGTGATCTGCTATATAGTTGCCTTCCAAATAGTTTCCCCTTCTGTTCACAATTTAAAAGCAATAAGCCTGATAGGATGTGCCTTCACATTCAGAAAGCAGAGGGAAGTAGCAATTCTCTTATCATTAGTGCATGTACCATTATCAAATGCACAACTTTTACTGCACTGCAGAGGTGAAGTAAGGACAATCTATACAAATTTGTACTGATTTTTATTTATACACAACTAGACAGGCTTCAAGCTTCCTTCACAGTACCTCATAAAAGACGTAAAGCAAAAAAACATGCCCTTTCAAAAAGACAATGCAGAGAAAATGTACAGAATCCTTAACATTATTTTTTAAAGTAAAGAAAGAATAAAGAACACTCTGGAGTAATATTACTGCAAAGCTAAACCAATAAAAGTCTACTGTTCAAGTTACCTCAAAAGAATAAAAGATTAGATATGTTTACACTTTAAAACACTAATCACAACATCTTAAGACCAAACACTGTGATAAACACATTTTCTTTAAAAATGTTCCATTTAAAACACATTTAGATGAAATTATTTCCACTGAAGGATATCCACTAACAAAAAAATTTTAACATGAAATTATTCAAAAAATGTATTCAAATACTTCACTAATGCCTGTCTCTCATATTCATATTCATCAGTAAATAACCCAGTAAATTGAAGTCTTCCATCCAACTCAACGGCAAAGAACATAATCTATCACAAATCTCAATATCCTTAGACAGATAATGTTTAAAAAGCACCAGACCTAGAAAGCAGCTAGCTCACTGAAAGCAACTAGTGCAAAAGACTGTGCTCCAAGTTTTTCAAGGAGGAAAAAAAAAAAAAAAAAAAAGAAACCTGCTAAATTTCTCACACATTTATGATAAAAATATTGGCAAGTTTTATGGAGACATGAGGAAAAGCAGCAACAGATACACATAAAATTAAGCAAATTAACAAAAAAAGTAATGATAAATTGCAGGAATAAAAAAAGTTACAGAAAAAAGTAAAGACTATGTAAGTCAAATCATTATGTTGTACACCTTAAACTTATACAGGGCTGTTATGTCAATGATATCTCAATAAAACCTAAAAAAAAAGAGAAAGGAAATAACCACATATACTACTTAGCTTAGCAATGAACAACACTTTATATAGATATCATAATGCAAATATGCAATTTTAAATTAATAAAATTCTGATATAACAACACCAAGAAAATGAGGGAAGGTAAGAGGGTAGGCATAAGGGCATGGGTGACAGAAAAAAGTTAAATCTTCATTAATAAAGATAAAAAATAAAGACTAAATGAGAACTCTATCAATAGCAGTAAAAACTGTTACTTAGAAATATGGAAGTACAGACTAGATGAGCTAGAGTTGAAAGTTTGCTTCTAAGAAGTGGGAAAAGACCGGAATGAAGATAGCCGTTTTTCATTTAGTATTAGTTGTTTTAAAACTATGTGTAAATACTATACTGATAAAAAAATCTTTAAATCATTTTTCAAGAAAGTATTACCACATTCAGATAATTTTCAAAAATGGCCACAGCTCAAAACCTAACCATACCTCCTGCAAATTTTGGTCTTCTTGAGTCCAAGAATTTAAAACATGTGCTCCAGAGTCACTCACAATGAAATTCACCTGATAGATTTCAAAGACATAATTAGTATTCACATCCAATTCCACTTAATCACATCATATTTAAAATAATATGCAGTCTCTAGCACTGGCTTGCTGATTCATTCATTCACTTTATAGTTAAAGAATGCTAGTATATGCCAGGTGCTATCCTTGGCACTGGGGATTTGGAAATACAGCAATGAATAAAAGTTATATTACTCACAATGCAAGGAAAGTCAAGGGTTTGGGGGTAGTGGCAAGATAATGGGCAGTATAGGAAGAATACAAACAAATGCACAAGATAATTTCCGTGAGTGATAAATGCTATGAAAACGAAATTGGTTAGCTGCTTTAGGTTGGGTGGTCAGAGAAGGGCTCTCTATAGAACTGGCAGTTGATTGGAATCCAAATGACCAAGAGACCAGTCATAAATGGAGCTGGGGATAGGGAATTCCTGCTACAACAAACAGCAAATGCGAAGGCCTCTAAATGTGTATCCTCAAAAGGGTGAAAAGTCAGAGCAGGCAAAGGGGTGGGAGATAAGCTCAGAGAAATAGGTAGTAGCCATATCACAAAAAGCACTGAAAGTCAAAATAGTGCATTTGGACTTTATTCTAAAGTAATATGCAAACAAAAAAATACTATCGAGAAAGATGATAACGCTAGGAAGGATATATTAGAAAATACATAAAATGATGATCACTCCCTTTGGAAGGAGGGTGAGATTCTTTCTTTCCCCTGGACTACATGATCTAATCCATGATCTTTTTTCCTACTGTTCATGAAATACGAGTTTTGTATCCCTAAAAAAATCTGATAAGTAGTCTTCTCTCCTAAGGCTTCTCTGACAGGGACATAGTCTACTAGACACTTCAGTTATATCTCATTGAAATCTTACATCATAGAAAGAGATGTTATGCTTACATGGGAAGAAACTGAGGCTTGAAGAAATTAAGCAATATGATCAAGGTCACACTGTGGTCCCTAATGATGCCAGAATTTGAACCAAAGCCTGCATCCCAAATTACTACTTATCCTCCCCTTCATGTTCTTTTACCCCACATAATGCACAATTCATGGAGGAACTAAAAACAGCTTACATTTTAATTTGGAATATATCTAAATGTATTAGATTCTCTATGTTCAGCCTTACTATTACTGCCCTGCCTGTGCTAGTCTAAGAACTGGCTAGGTCCCAGCCTAGGCTGCTCCAAATGAGACAAAGCAAATCATCCACTTGTGGCTAACCAAATGACTCCCAAAATAAAACAGCTGAGATCATGAAACCTGAAGATAATTTTCATATTTGGAATCTATAAATCTTCAATCTCTCTTCTTGTGAAAAAAAAAAAAAAACCAAACAATTTCCACTTAGCATTCTTAAGAGCTTTTCTTTCTAATAAGGCCAAATCCTGCAGGAGTTTAGTGTGCATTCACTAAATCTATAAGCAGCCATGCTGCTTAGGTAAAAATGCTGGCTCTGCCTCTAACTAGCTGTGTGACACAGGACAAGTTTCTTCTCTTTACCTCAATTTCTAGATCTCCAACATGGCAATAATAAGCAAAGCTGATATTCAGAGGATACAGACCAACATAATCTGACATTGCTTACACCCAACATCTATTCTGTTTAGGCCGGTAACAGTTCTCAATGGTCAGTGCCTATTCTATTTTGGTTATTATATACTTTGAATATTCTCCCACTAATTACAGTAGCTACCTTACAGGATTGTTGTGAGAATTAAAGAAAATATATATGAAGCACTTTGGAAATGACTGGCATGTGTAAATGCTCCATAACTGTTAGCTGTTATTATTGTTGTTGGCCCTAATTAAATATACACAGCATGTTAATTATGAAAAAGAGTTCTACATACCACATTTTAAAAGTAGTAAACAGTTGTAAGTCAAATCTATAGTAAATTCTTATGTAAAAACTGTACCAGGCACTTAAGTCCATCCCCCAAAGTCATTTTGCTTGTACTTCACACTCACCAGCTTTTTGAAAGGAAATATATCATACATTATTCTACAATATTCCATGGAAGATTCTACCGAGCAAGTCCACAATGATTTAGATATAGGGGCCAAAGGGATGATTCCTTGGGTCCTATTCTTCACCAGCATATCAAATTCGACATGCTGTCTGCATGATTCTGCCATGTAAGGGCAGTGATCTACAACAAATACTGTTTTATGAGATTCAGAAAAAATCTTCATTTTTTTTTAACCTGTAAGGGATAAAATATATTAGCCAAATGTCTCATACATGACATTTAATATCTTTAAATTGTCCCTAATTAATGTATTTTCCTCAAAAATATTTGGTAGGGAACATGAATAATCAGTATTCAAAGAAATTTATTCAACAAAGGACAAGATTTAATGAGGTCATGACCAGAAAGTAACTATCAATTGGAGGGATAAGCCACACCATATTAAGCTGTCACTCTATCAGTCACAGGCAAAATTACAGTCCATATACATTTTTTGCTTTCTGAATGAACTTAAAATTGTCAGAAAAAATGTTTACAAATAATTGTACTTGATTGCCTTACATAATACCAAACATAATAAATGACAAATATTCTTAAAATACACTTCTGATGATTCTTGCTAACTGACATTAATCACATATAAACCCCCACACTAACCCAAGTAAGCAGTTTGGACTTCCCTCCAAAGTCTCAAGACTTCTGAGAAAGGTTAAGGTGGGCCAGAATTAACAGGAAAGTAGTGACAGCAAAAGGAAAGCCCCAAATATAATAAACATCTCCTAAGACATACCGGGTCTTCGCTTTAGGATAAGGACCCCAAATTCACACTCTCCCCCTTAGCTTTTGTAACACCAAAGTAATTTATCATGTAGAACAGAAAAACTTAGTTGCTACCATTCACATTGCTGGGGAGGACAAACTTTTAAACTTTTTCTTATAAAAACTCCCTTGCTTCGCTAATAAAACCTATACTGAATAGACAATCCACATTCAAAAAGCACATGGTAAGCAGAGCAAAAGTGTTCATCAAAACGAACTGACTTTTTACAATCTAGCTATTTTCTTCTGCTTTCAAACGCATTTCCCCTTCATGCAAACTCTTCTTTGAGAAACCTAAACACACTCTGCGGGAGGGTGGGGGGTGGAAAGTACAAGGTGAGTAGATAGGGAAGACCTCAGGATCGAGGTTCGCTTACTTTCGTGCCTGGTCCTGCAGTGAAAACGAACAGAGGCTATGGACCACAGCCTCTCTGGAAAAGGCTGCTGGCTGGGTGGGGAGGGTCAGCGCACAGTCAGGAGTGTCTGGTACCAAAGACAGGGAACTATGCTTTCCCCGCTCATCTCCTAGCACACCGGTCCTTCCCAGGCTTCCTAAATGCAGGAGCGCGCGCGCGTGCGCGTGAACACAAACACTCACACACTTGGACTCGCGCGTGCGCAAAGCCCTCTTCCTCAGCCCCGCCAAGCTGCCCTTCCCCCTCGGTGGGCCAGACGCCCAGCTCGCAGAACAGGAAGAGGGCGGAGCCAAGAAAAAAATGCCTCCGACCCTCAAGACTTTCAACCCGCTAATTTTCCCAATAACCCATTGGGAAGATTGATTCGGGCGACCTCAGAGCCTCCCCAACAGCGAAGTACCAACCACAGCACCAGCTAAACCAGCCACGGCCCCTTAAGCGCAAGACCTTCCCACCCGGCCTCCCCTTCTTGGTCTCTCCACCCAGGTCGGCTTCCCCTGGCAAAACTCGCGACACTTTGCGAGAAGCCAAGCAAAAACCTGAGTAGATCGATGGGGCGGGACGTAGAATGGAACCGCCCCCACCTCTCGCGCATGTCTGCGAGAAGCCGCAAATACCTCTCGGCTCTGCCCCCCACGGTAACGTGAGGCAGGAAATCTCGCGAGGTTTGAGCATTCTGAGAGCTCTGATCCGAGTCGACCAGTGGAGGTTTTCTTCGGGCCAGTGATGGGGCTGAGCTCCGCTGACCTCTGCAGCAGCCCCACCACTGACTGTCTCTGCTGGGTTCTGCGTCTGCTCGCTGAAGAAGCTGAACAGGCGAGAGGAGTCTCTTCCCTTGGGTGTGTAGGTCCCTGTTAGCAGAGGCTTTGAGTCCTAACGCCACATCAGACGGCTGCGAGGGATTGAGACCAGAGTAAGTGGAAATAAATCGAGGGACAAGAGCGGGCGTAGGGAGTTGGAAGTTTGCTTTCCCTGGGCCGCTGTGGTGCTTTGCATCTCTCGAACTGCTGGTCACCCGTCTGGTACTAGCCGTTTCCCTGTGCTGCTTACCCGCTCCTTGGAGCGGTATCCTTTTCCACGGCCTCAGCTGTGTGCTCCTCTTTCCGGGTCTGAGGTGCAGAAAGTTTCTTGAAGCCTTGGCCCAACCTTGTCTGGACGCATCTTCCGTTTCTCTTTTCTTCCTGCCTAAACCCACCTGGGAGCTTACCACTGACAGGAGGAAAGAGGGACGCTTCAGTTTTCAGTTTTCAGCTTTGCAACATATTACATGTATATAACTATTTCCTCTGTCTTGAAGCTGCCCTCCAAGGAATACTACTCTTACTGGTTTTTTTCCTGCCTTTCTTCTGTATCCCATATCTGATAATGGTACCAGTATCCATCCTGTTGTCCAACTGGAAACCTTTATCCTTGATTCTGCATCTCCACTCCTTCTGCTCTAAATTATTCCTTTTTTCACCAGAATTATTGCAGTTGCCCAACCCCGCCCCACACACTAGTTTCTCCACCATCATCCTTCCATAGAGTTATCATCCTAAAATCTGTTTATATCACTCCTTTCCTTAAACTTTTTCAGTAACCCTATTCCTAATGGAATTAAGTCTTAATTGTTAAGCATATCATTCAGGACCTTTAACTATCTTGTTCCAGGCCATTTTATATTTTAGTCCCCTCTTGCTTTTCCTCCAGATACCGTAATATCCAGCCATACCAGAATTGGCTGCCCAAACATGTTCACTTTCACAACTCTGTGCCTTTATATGTGCTGTACCATCTGTCTAGAATACTTATCTTTCTCTCTACCCCACTTCCCACCCATCAAGACCCAGTTCATAGAGCTTTTGTCTTCTCAGACCCCCTCCCAGGTCTTATTAATAACGTTGTGCTCCCAAAGCACTTATTTGTTCATGTATCTGTCTCTTGTGTCAATTTGAGGTTAAGTCTGGAATCCTGGCTTGTTCATCTTTGTAACAAAAGCTGCTAGTCCAGTGCTTGGGGGCATAGTAGGCATTATTTGTATAAACATAGCAGGCATCATTTGTATACATATACATATGTATACATATTTATAATGTAATAGTTCTAAAGATTCATAGTAGGAGTCCTTAGTGCTCTTAAAATCACAGAGTTTTAGAGCCAGAAGGAACCTTGTACATTAGCTAAAGGCCCTGACCTGTTTTGAATATGAGAAACTCTGTACCCCAACACACAAGTAATTGTATTTTTAGTATTCATTGATTGAGATTATGCATAATGGAAAAAACTGTTCTTTTAAATGATTTTATATTTTATTATACTAGTATCTGTATTTGAAAAGTAGAGAAATCTTTAAATGTGTGAGAAAAATATTTTAGACTAAAGATCATACTTGGTGTGTGTACATCCATGTAACTCTTCCAATGACTCCTTGGCCCGTAGGTTATAAATAACTGGTTTAGATTAGGTTAATTCCTTGACCTGTCATACCCATTTGAATCTATATGTATATGCAACTTATATTTAGCTACAATTCTAAGGTAAAAAAAAAAATTCTCCTGTGTCCTTTTAAATTCTGTTCTTCCAACTTTAAAAATGTTATCTTCTTCATAAAGCCTCTTCATAAAGCTCCAAACGTGTTTCCATCATTTTCAAAGATCGTGAAAATTTTCTGTGCTTTCAAATACAGTAATATATTGTCTGTATAAGATGCTTATGTATGTAATTTACATACATTCTTGATTTCTTTAGATTAAAAGTTTCTAAGAAAGCCATAGCTATGCCTTTTTATTTTTCTGTTTCCATATGTATCTCTTTTTTTTTTTTTGAGATTTTATTTATTTATTTATTTATTTATTAGAGAGAGAGAGGGAGAGTGAGAAGGAGAAGCAGACTCCCCACTGAGCAGAGAGCCCAATGCTAGGCTCCATCCCAGGACCTCAGGATCACAACCTGAGCTGAAGGCAGATGCTTAACTGACTGAGCCACCCAGGCGCCCCTCCATATATATCTGTTAATATTATCTATTAATTAATATTTGTGGCACCTGCCTGAACAATCCAATAAAAATTTTTAACTAAACTAGGTTGTTGATATTTAAAGACAGACTCATGGTGTATCAATAGTCACAGTGTTTCTGTGTATGTCCAGTTATGGGATAGTGGATTTGTGGATAAAAGAGAAAGAAGAGTGACTTGAATGTCTTTAAATTTTTCTTGACCAAAATGTAAAACTAAACAGCTGGCAGTTGCTATCTTGAGTGGGTAGTGGTTTCTCTTTTATGAGCAGCAGAATGTTCTGAATCCTCTGCCAGGAGTCTGCGGATATCTTTGGGTGGCAAAGTGGGCAGAATGTGGCTAATGCAGGCCGGGGAAAACCTGTAGAAAAATTTCACCTATAATTTGGGCCTACCTATAGAAAATAATGTAAGTGCACCTTGATCAGTTATGACAGGCACTGTAAAAATAGGCAGATAAATGGAAAATGCTCCCTTTTTTTACAGGAGTCTATTTTTAAATACTTAACAATTGTTAGAGAGTTAGGAAAACAGTCTTCTTCCCACTCCACTTGCTAGCCAAAAAGGGAGAAAACAATGATTTTCAAAAAAGGTGGCAAAGTAAATGCATGTTATAAAATATTTTAAACTTTTCTGTTGTTTCACATACAGGAAATGAACATGCAGATTCTTAGAAACTGTGTCACTATCTTTCTGAAGTGTTAACAAAATTATGCTTTCAATTACCTAATGTTTATAATTCCTTTTTCTGAATAGGTATATTTTTATAGTTACAAAGCAAATTTTAAATATAGTTCATTTTGACAGTATTTCATTATGCCATCTAGAGGTTTTTTAAAGTGGATGTTAATTGTAATTTCAAAAAACATGTCAGTAAACCTATTGAAATAGGTTTCAATAAAACCTATTGGTTTTGTAATTAACTGCGATGCCTAATTAAAGTGGATGGGTAGGTTTTTATTATAAGGGAAAATATTTGGAATTTGGGGTTTTTTAATTTTTTCTTCATTTACACCTCCATTCATTTTCTGTTGCTGGTTTGATACACAGTTTTTCTGATATCTTGGAAATCCCATTGGTTCAGGGAATTTGCTTTGTTTTTTCACTCAGGGAGACAGATGGTTTTTACATTGCTAAAAGTAAATAGTCCTGAGGATCCACCTTGGCTTCTCAGTAGAGCACTAGACTCAGGATCAGAAATTCTATTTCTGGTACTAGCTTGGCTCCTTCCTTGCTGCATGGTACTGTCATTCAGCTCCTTACATTTGGGAACCCTGAGTCTATTTCCTTATGGATAAAATGGGAATAACACTTGTCCTATTGACCAAAAGAATATAAGGTAGTATTCCTTGGGTTCAGAAGTCTACTAACATTTGAATTAATTAAAATTAATATCTAGCAGTTTGATCTAGAGTGCTTTGGAGGTCCATTTGTTTTTTGTTGTTTTTTAATTATTTTTTAGAGGAAGGGAGGGGCAGAGGATGAAGGAGAGAAAGACTCTTAAGCAGGCTTTACTCCAAGCCTGACGCAGGGCTCAGCCTCCTAACCCTGAGATCATGATCTGAGCCAAAAATCAGGAGTTACCACCCAGGTGCCCCTGGAGTTCCATTTGGATTGAATTAGGTTGAAGAGAAAACTAAGAATAAGTAAACAATTTTTAAAGAGAAAAGGGTTACTTGCCATGCCAGATAGTAAGGGTGTATTTTACAACTATCATAGTTGAAGCCCCATAGTGTTGATGTGGAGATAGATAAAAAGCCCCAGAGGTACAATAGAGAGCTCAAAAACATACCCATACATAAATTTATTGAAAAAACAGGTGTGGCATTAAAATGAGGGGGGTATTCCAACCATAAGAAAGAAATAATATGACATGATAGAGATGCTAATTATCATTACAATGGCAGTCATATTACAGTATATAAATACCAAATCAATATGCTGTCCATCTTAAACTTACATAATGTTATATGTCAAATATATTTCAATAGAAAAAAATTCAGTGCTGGAAAAATGTGCTGTGCAATAAATGAGACTGGGGAAACTAGTTGTCCCCATAAGACAAGGGAAATACAAGTAGAGAGCTTCCTTATACCATACGTTCAAATAACAACCAGATGAATTAATGACAAAGGCAAAACCTTGGGGACGGGAAGTGCACTGTAGTTTTGTCTTTTTGGCAATGCCAAAAACTATCTTCTTTCACTCAGTATTAATGCCCTTGAGATTCATCTATATTGTTGTCTGTATCAGTACTTCATTCCATGTTATTGCTGTACTACAGTTTGCTTATCCACTCGTTTCTCTACAGTAAATGCCCAGAAGTAGTGTTGCGAGGTCATATGGTAGCTAGATGTTTAACTTGGTAAGAAGCTGCCAAACCATTTTCTGAAATAGCCATATCATTTTGCATTGTCACCAGCGTTGTATGACAGTTCCAGTCACACTGTATCCTTGCAGCACTTGAAATGTCAGTATTTTTTTTTTTTTTTAGCCATCTTAATAGGGGTATAGTGGATCTTGTTGTTCTAACTGCATTTCTCTAATAGCTAATAGTTTTGAGCATACTTTTGTGTGCTTATTTGCCATCTTTATATCTTTTTGGTTAAGTGTTAAAGTCTTTTGCTTATTTTAAAAATTGGATGATTTTCTTACTGTTTTTTCTGAGAGTTTTTTATATATTCTAAATAAAGTCCTTTGTCAGATCTGCGTTTTACATATTTTGCCTTCCAGTCTGTAGCTTTTCTTTTCAGATTGTCTTAAAGTACCTTTCCCAGAGCAAAAGTTTCTAGTTTTGATGAAGTCTAGTTTATTAATATTTTTTAGTGAATCAAGCTTCTGATATCATGTCTAAAAAAATTTTTGCCTAATCCCAAGTCACAAGGATTTTGTCCACTTTTCAAAGTTTTACATTTAGATATATGGTCTACTTTGAATTAATTTCTGTATAAAGTGTAAGAATTAGGGGGCGCCTGGGTGGCACAGCAGTTAAGCGTCTGCCTTCGGCTCAGGGCGTGATCCCGGCGTTATGGGATTGAGCCCCCACATCAGGCTCTTCCGCTATGAGCCTGCTTCTTCCTCTCCCATTCCCCCTGCTTGTGTTCCCTCTCTCACTGGCTGTCTCTATCTCTGTCGAATAAATAAAATCTTTAAAAAAATTTAAAAAAAATAAAGTGTAAGAATTATGTTGGGGTTAATTTTTTGGCATGTAATCATTTGTTGACAAGACTGTCCTTGCTGGGGCACCTGGGTGGCTCAGATGGTTAAGCTTCTGCCTTGGGCTCAGTTCATGATCTCTGGGTCCTAGGATGGAGCCCCAAGTCGAATCGGGCTCCTGGCTCAGCGAGGAGTCGGCTTCTCCCTCTCCCTCTGCCTCTTTCTCTCTCTCTGTCTCAAATGAATAAATAAAAAATCTTAAAAAAAAAAAAAAAAGACTGTCTTTTCCCCTGTGAAGTGTCTGTGCACCTTTTTCAAAAAACAGTTGACCATGTTTCTGTGGGCTTATTTCTGACCTCTGTTGTCTTCTGTCTCTGCCAATACCATGCTGTCTTGATTGCTGTAACTTTATAATAAGTCCTAAAATTTGGCGGTGTGATTTCTCCAACTTTGTTTTCAAAATTCTTTTGGCTATTCTAGTCTCTTTGCATTTTCATAGAAATCTTAGAATTAGCTGGTCAATTTCTACAACAAGGCCTGCGATTTTGATTGGAAGTTGCATTAAGTCTATAGATGAGTTGTAGAAGTTTGACATCCCTACTATGTTGAGTCTTCCAATTTATGAACACGGTGTGTCTCCATTTATTGAGACCCTCTTTGGTTTCTTTCATTAGCATTTTGTAGTTATCAGTGTGCATATCCTACATATGTTTTGTTAGATTTTTTTTTTAAAGATTTTATTTATTTGACAGAGATAGAGACAGCCAGCGAGAGAGGGAACACAAGCAGAGGGAGTGGGAGAGGAAGAAGCAGGCTCATAGCAGAGGAGCCTGATGTGGGGCTCGATCCCATAACGCCGGGACCACGCCCTGAGCCGAAGGCAGACGCTTAACCGCTGTGCCACCCAGGCGCCCCTGTTTTGTTAGATTTATACCCCAAAATTTCATTTTTTTGAATACAGTCTTTCACTTAAGTATGATATTGGCTATATTGAAGATGCCCTTTCTCATTTTGAGGCAGTCGCCTTCTATTTGCAGAGAATTTTTATTATGAAAGGATTTTTTTTTTCAAATGCACCAATTAGTATGATGAGGTGCTTGTTGTTGTTTTTATGGTGGGTTACATTGATTGATATTTAAAAATAGAAACAGCCTTGAGTTCTGGGATAAACCCTACTTGGTCATGGTGTATTATTCTTTCTATATGTTGCTGAATTTGAGTTGCTAATATTTTCTTGAGGATTTTTACATTTATGTTAATGAGGAATATTGGATTCTGGTTCTCTCTGTCCCTCTGGAATGTGTCTGGTTTTGGTTTTAGAGTAATGCTTGTATCATTTTATGAGTTTGGAAGTATTTTCTTCTATTTTCTTAAAGAGATTGTACAAGATTGGTATTCTGTATGTAATCGGTAGAATTTGCCATTGAAATCATCCAAGTAGAGATTTTTTGTGGAAGATTTTTAACTACAAATTTAATTTCTTTAATAGTTAATAGGACTATTGTGGAATAGTTATAGGATATTAGTATTTATAACTATAATTACTATACCTAGTGATTATAGGTCTATTATTAATTATCTATTTCCTCTTGTGTGACTATGTAGTTTATGGTTTTTAGAGAATTAGTCCATTTCATCTAAATTATCCAATTACTGTGTATGAAATTTATTACTGTATTCACTTATTCTTTTAATGAATTAGAAGTCTGAAGTGATGTCCCATCTTTCATTCCTGACATTGGTAATTTATACCTTCTCTCTCTTTTTTTTTTTTTCCCTTGATCAGTTTTGCTGGAGGTTTATCCACTTCATTTGCTTTTTCAAAGAATTAGGTTTTGGTTTCACTTGTTTTTCTCTGTTGTTTTCCCGTTCTCAGTTTCATTGATTTCTGCTCTTTTATTATTTCCTTCTTTCTATTTACATTGGAGTTTATTTGATCTTTTCCTGTTTTCATAAGTTTGAGGCTTAGGTAATTGATTTAAGATCTTTTTAATTTTCTAATAAAAGAATTTAATGCTACAAATTTTCTTCAAAGTACTGCTATATATGCATGTCAAAATTTTGATATCTTGTATTTTCATGTTTATTTAGATGAAAATATTCTCTGATTTCCAAAAAGGCTTTTTTTTGACTTCCGGATTACTTGTGTGTTTTTTACTTTCCAAATGTTTGGAGATTTTCTTATCTGTTACCTATTTTAGTTTAATGTCATTACAGGACATAATTTGTATGATTGCAATTCTTTTTTTTTTTTTTTTAAAGATTTTATTTATTTATTCATTCGACAGAGATAGAGACAGCCAGTGAGAAAGGGAACACAAGCAGAGGGAGTGGGAGAGGAAGAAGCAGGCTCATAGCAGAGGAGCCTGACGTGGGGCTCGATCCCACAACGCCGGGATCACGCCCTGAGCCGAAGGCAGACGCTTAACCGCTGTGCCACCCAGGCGCCCCATGATTGCAATTCTTTTAAATGTGTTAAGGTTTATTTTGTTGTCTAGGATAAGATCTATCCTAGTGAATGCCCTATCCACACTTAATGTGTATTCTGCTGTTGTTGATATTAATTCAGTCCATCTCGATGTTTGTTCATGCCGCCTTTATCCTTGTTGATTTTCTGGGTACAAATTCTATCAATTACTGAGAAAGAAATTCTCTGCATTCTAATCAGTTCTTATTATCTGCCTTCTCTGTTATAGCCGTCCTAGTGGGTGTGAAGCATCTCATTGTGGTTTTGATAGCTAATCATGTTGAGTATCTTTTCCCCTGCTTATTAACACTCTGACTTTATTTTGATTAGTGTCTGTATACTATATCTTTTTCCATCCTTTTACTTTTAACCTACCTATGTCATATTTGAAGGGAGTTTCACATAGATTATTTATAGATGGATCTTGCTTTATTTTTTTAATTTTTTTTTTCAGATTTTACTTATTTATTTGACAGAGAGAGAGGCAGCGAGAGAGGGAACACAAGCAGGGGGAGTGAGAGAGGGAGAAGCAGGCTTCCTGCTGAGCGGGGAGCCGGATGCGGGGCTCGATCCCAGAACACTGAGATCATGACCTGAGCCGAAGGCAGACGCGTAACGACTGAGCTATCCAGGCGACCTTATTTTTTAAATTTCTATTCTATGCTTTTTCTTTTCCCTTTTTATTCTTTTTTATTGAATTATAATTAACTTACAATATTATTAGTTTCAGGTATACAGCAGATTGGTTTAGCAATTCCAACATTACTCATTGCTTACCATGAAAAGTATAGTCACCATCTGTCACTATATATTATTACAACATTATTGACTGTATTCCCTATGCTGTACTTTTCATCTTCATGATTTATTTATTTTATAACTGGGAGCTTGTACCTCTTAATCCCCTTTATCTATTTACCCATCCCCCACCCAACCCACCATCCCTCTGGCAACGTACCAGTTTGTTCTCTGTATTTAAAGTCTGGTTTTGGGTTTGTTTTGTTTTGCTTGTTTCTTTCTTTCTTTTTTTTTTTTTTTTTTTTCGGATTCCACATGTAAGTGAAATCATATGGTATTTGTCATTCTCTGTCTGACTTATTTCACTTAGCATAGTATTCTGTATGTCCACCGATGTTTTTCACAAATGGCAAGATCTCATTCTTATGGCTGAGTAATATTCCATTCTATGTATATACCACATCTTTATCCATTCCTGTATTGATGGACACTTAGGTTCCTCCATATCCTGGCTATGACAAACAATACTACTATAAACGTAGGGGTGCACATATCTTTTTGAATTAGTGTTTTTGTTTTCTTTGGGTAAATACCCAGTAGTGGGATTAATGGATCATGTGGTAGTTCTATTTTTAATTTTTTGAGGAACCTCTAAACTATTTTCCACAGTGACTACACCAATTTACAGTCCCACCAGCAGTGCCTGAGGGTTCCTTTTTCTCCATATTCTTGCCAACATTTGTTATGTCGTCTTTTTTTTACTCTAGCCATTGTGGCACGTGTCACGTGATACCTCATTGTGGCTTTGATTTGCATTGCCCTGATGATTGGTGGTGTTGAGCACTTTTTCATGGGTCTGTTGGCCATCTGTGTATGTTCTTTGGAGAAGTGTCTATTCGGATCCTCTGCCATTTTTTGGTGTTGAGTTGTGTTAGTTCTTTATATAGTGGATGTATTAACCCGCTATCAGATGTATCATTTACAGATATCTTCTCCCATTTAGTAGGTTGGTTTTTTTGTTTCGTTAATGGTTTCCTTCAGTGTGCAAAAGCTTTTTAGTTTGGTGTAATCCTAATAGCTTTTCCTTTTGTTTACCTTGTCAGAAGAGACCAATCTAGAAAAATGTTGCTGTGGCTGATGTGAAAGAGATTACTGCCTATGTTTTCTTCTAGGAGTTTTATGGTTTCAGGTCTCACGTTTAAGACACTAATCCATATTATTTTTATGTATGGTGTAAGAAAATGGTCCAGTTTCAAGCTATCCAGTTTTCCCAGCACCATTTACAGAAGAGACTTTCTTTTCCGCATTCTGTATTCTTGCCTCCTTTGCCATAGATTAATTGATCGTATAAATAATGGGTTTGTTTCTGGGCTCTCTATTTTGTTCTGTTGATCTCTGTGTCTGTGTGTGTGTGTGTGTGTGTGTGTGTGTGTGTGTGTGTGCCTTACCATACTGTTTTGGTTAGTACAGCTCTCTACTACATCTTGAAATCTGGGATTTTGATACCTCCTACTTTGTTCTTCTTTTTCACAATTGCTTTGGCTATTCAGTGTCTTTTGTGGTTCCATTCAAATTGTTTATTTATTCTAGTTCTGTGACAAATGCTGTTAGTATTTTGATAGGTATTGCATTGAATCTGTATATTGCTTTAGTAGTATGGACATTTTAATGATATTAATTCTTCCAATCCGTAAGCATGGAATATCTTTTCATTTGTTCACGTCATCTTAAATTTCTTTCATCAGTGTTTTACAGGTTAGAGAGTATATCTTTCACCTCCTTGGTTAACTTTATTCCTAGGTATTTTATTATTTTTAGTGCAATTGTAAAGGTGACTATTTTAATTTCTCTTTCTGCTACCCCATTATCAATGTATAGTAATGCAACAGATTTCTACATATTAATTTTGTGTCCTGCAACTTTTACTGAATTCATTTATTCTAATGGGTTTTTGGTGGCATCATTAGGGTTTTCTATGTATAGTGTCATGTCATCTGTGCATAGTGATGGTTTTACTTCTTCCTTAGCAGTTTGGATGCCTTTTATTTTTCTCATCTAATTGTTGTATCTAGAGCTTCTTGTACTGTGTTGAATAAAAGTGGTGAGAGTGGATATACTTGTCTTGTTCCTGATTGTAGAGAAAAAGCTCTCAGTTTTTCATCGAGTATGATGTTGGCTGTGGGTTTATCATATATGACCTTTATTATGTTGAGGCACGTTCTCTCTAAAATTACTCTGTTGACACTATCATGCATAGATGTTGTATTTTGTCAAATGCTTTTCTGCATCTATTGAGATGATCACATGGTTTTTATCCTTTCTCTTGTTAATGTGATGTATCACATTAACTGATTTGCAAATATCAAACCACCCTTGCATCCTTGGAATAAATTCTACTTGATTGTGTTGAATGATTTTTTTAAATGTATTTTTGAATGTGGTTTGCTAGTATTTTATTGAGGGTTTTTGCATATATGTTCAATGGAAATATTGACCTGTAGTTTTCTTTTTTTTTGGTGGTGTCTTTGGTTTTGGTATCAGGGTAATGCTGGCCTCATAGAATAAATTGAGAAGTTTTCCTTCCTCTCTTCCTTTTGAATAGTTTAAGAAGAATAGGTATTAACTCTTCTGGTATGATGTTTGGTAGAATTCACCTGTGGAGCCTTCTGGATCTGGACTTCTGTTTTTTGGGAATTTTTTGATTACTGATTCAATTTCATTACTAATAATTGCTCTGTTCAAATTTTCTATTTCTCCCTGGTTCAGTTTTAGATGAATCTATGTTTCCAGAAATTTATCCATTTATTCTAACTTGTCCAATTTGTTGGCATACGATTTTTCCTAATTTCCTCTTATAATCCTTTGTATTTCTGTGGTGTTGGTTGTTATTTCTCCTCCTTCATTTCTGATTTTATTTATTTGAGTGTTCTTTTTTTCTTGATCAATCTGGCTAAAGGTTTATCAGCTTTGTTGATCTTTTCAAGAAACCAATTCCTGGTTTTCTTGGTCTTCTCCGAGGTTTTTTTTTGCCTTTATTTCACTTATTTCTAATCTGATCTTTATTATTTCCTTCCTTCTGCTAGCTTTGGGCTTTGTTTGTTCTTTTTCTAACTCTTTTAAGTGTAAAGTTAAGTTGTTTATTTGAGATTTTTCTTCTTTCTTAAGGTATGCCTGTATAACTATATATTTCCCTCTTAGAACTGCTTTTGCTTCATCCCAAATATTTTGAACCATTGTGTTTTCATTTTCATTTTTCTCCATGTATTTTTTTATTTCTTTGACTTCTTGGTTGACCCATTCATTAGTAGTATGTTGCTTAACCTCCACGTATTTGTGTTCTTTCCAGATTTTTTCTAGTTTCATACGCTGTTGCGCTTGGAAAAGATGCTTGGTATGATTTCAGTCTTCTTAAATTTATTGAGACTTGTTTTACCACTTAATATGTAACCTGTACTGGAAAATGTTTTGAAACGAATGTGTATTCTGCTGTTTTGAGATGCAGTGTTCTATATATATCTGTTAGGTTCATCTGGTCTAATATGTCATGCAAAGCCATTGTTTCCTTGTTGATTTTCTGTCTAGATGATCTATCCATTGACATAAGTGGGGTGTTAAAGTCCCCTACTATTATTGTATTACTCTTCATTTTTCCCTTTATGTCTGTTAATATTGCTTTATGTATTTGGGTGCTCCTATCTTGGATGCATAGATATTTACAATTGTTACATCCTCTTGATGGATCAATCCCTTTATTGTTATGAAATGCTTTTCTTTGTCTCTTGCTACAATCTGTGCTTTAAAGTCTGTTTTGATGGCTGAGTAATATTCCATTGTATATATTACTCAGCGATCAAAAAGGACAATTTCTCAACATTTGCTGCAACATGGACAGGACTGGAGGAGATAATGCTAAGCGAAATAAGTCAAGCAGAGAAAGACAATTATCATATGGTTTCTCTCATTTATGGAACATAAGAAGTGGGAAGATCGGTAGGAGAAGAAAGGGAAGAAGAAAGGGGGGGGTAAACAGAAGGGGGAATGAACCATGAGAGACTATGGACTTTGGGAAACAAACTGAGGGCTTCAGAGGGGAGGGGGGTGGGGGAATGGGATAGGCTGGTGATGGATGTTAAGGAGGGCACGTATTGCATGGTGCACTGGGTGTTATATGCAAGTAATGAATCATGGAACTTTACATCAAAAACTAGGGATGTACTGTATGGTGACTAACATAATATTATAAAAAATATTATTTAAAAAAGTCAAATTTATAAAAAAAATAAAGTCTGTTTTGTCTGGGGCACCTACCTGGCTTAGTTGATAGAGCATGAGACTCTTGATCTCGGGGTTGTAAGTTCAAGCCCCACGTTTAGGGATTACTTAAAAAATCTTTAAAAATAATAATAATAGTCTATTTTATCTGATAAAAGTATTGCCACCCTGGCTTTTTTTTTTTTTTTTNGTTTTTTTTTTTTTTTTTTGCTTCCATTTGCATGGTATATGTTTTTCCAGTCTTTTCAGGCGGTACAAGTCTTTAAGTCTGAAGTGAGTTTCTTGTAGACAGCATTTAGATGGGTCTTGTTTTTTTATTCATGAGTTACCTTATGTTTTTTATTGGAGTAGTTCATTTATAGTTAAACTAGTTATTGATAGGTATTTGCTTATTGCCATTTTGGTAATTGTTTTCTAGTCATTTTTGTAGTTCTTCGTTTCTTTCTTTATCTTTTGCTTTCATCCTTTGTGGTTTGATGGCTTTCTTTAGTGTTATGCTTGCATTCTTTTTATTTTTTAGTGTGTGTGTGTGTTATTAGGTTTTTGATTTGTGCTTACCATTAGGTTAGTATATAATAGTTTATTTGTATAGCAGTCTATTTAAGTTGTTGGTTGCTTAAGTTTAAGCACATTCTAAAAGCACTAAATTGGTACTTCCTCCTCCACATTTTATGTAGATGGTGTCATATTTTACATCTTTTTATTTTGTGTATCCCCGAATTTTTGTAGACATGATTGATTTTACTATTTTTGTGTTTTAACCTCCATACTTGCTTTATAAGTGATTTATCTACTACCTTTATTATAGATTTGATTTTACCTGTGAATTTTTTTCCTTTCATAAGGGCCTTTTCTTTCCACTCAAAGAATTCCCTTTAGCATACCTTGTAAGGCTAGTTTAGTGGTGATGAATTCCTTGAACTTTTTTTGTCTGGAAAACTTTACCTTTCTTTCTATTCTCAATGATAACTTTGCTAGTTTCTCCTTTCAGCACTTTGAATATATCATGTCACTCTCTTCTGGTCTGCAAAGTTTATGCTGAAAAATCAGCTCATAGCCTTGTAGGGTTTCCCTTGTATGAATTGCTTTCTTTTCTTTTGCTCCTTTTAAAATTCTCTGTCATTACTTTTAGGCATTTTAATCATTACGTGTCTTCGTGTACACCTCCTTGAGCTAATCTTGTTGGGGCTCCTCAGTGCTTCCTGGATCCAGATGTCTGTTTCCTTCTCTAGATTAGAGAAGTGTTCAGCTATTAGTTCTTCAAATAGGTTTTCTGTCCTTTTTTTCCCTCCTTTTGGGATCTCTGTATTGCAGAGGTTATTATGCTTGATGGTATCACTGAGTTCCCTTAATAATCTCATTTTTAATTCTTTTTTCTTTTTGATGTTCAGTTTGGTTGCTTTCCATTACCCTGGCTTCCAGACTGCTGACCAATTCTTCTGCTTCCCCTAATCCTCTGTTGATTCTCTCTAGTGTGTTTTTTTTGTTTTTTTTTTTTTATTTTTTTTAAAGATTTTATTTATTTATTTGACAGAGATAGAGACAGCCAGCGAGAGAGGGAACACAAGCAGGGGGAGTGGAAGAGGAAGAAGCAGGCTCATAGCGGAGGAGCCTGATGGGGCTCGATCCCACAACGCCGGGATCACGCCCTGAGCCGAAGGCAGACGCCTAACCGCTGCGCCACCCAGGCGCCCCTCTAGTGTGTTTTTTGTTTCAGTTATTGAGTTCTTCATTTCTTGCTGGTTCTGTTTTATATTTTCTCTGTGTTGAAGTTCTCATGAGTTCATTCACTTTTTTCTCAAGTTCAGTGAGTATCTTCATGATTTTCTGCAGAAGAGTTCTATGGTGCCCTATAACACAGTGTTTCCTGGTCACCAGGCTCAGGTATTCAAGCAATATCCTCTGTGTGGGCTGTAGGTTCCCTCCTATTGTGGCTGAGCCATGTTTGCCTTCAGCCCACATGTGGCTGCATAACCTGCCTTGCCTCCTGTAGGTGCACTGGCAGGGTTTAGTCCCTGAGTTGTTGAGGAGCCTATATGAGATCTCGGTTGGCTGAGAGGTGGGCAGGGTCAGCAGTCAGGCTAGCTGTCTGCAATTAGCCTCTCTCGGTACATCGAAAGGAAGGGCTTTCTCCCTGCAGAGCCCACAGAGGCTTTTGTTGAGGGCCAGTACTGGCAGTCAGACTACATATTTATAGTCCTCCTCTGGCTGCAGCTGCAGGCACACCCTATGGCAGAGCTTTCTTCCTGTACAGTCTGCTAAAAGACTTGACTCCTGGAACTGTGGGCAAGCTGGTGTGTAGAATTATCTGCCTCCTCCCCAAGGCAGGAGTTTCTTTGGAATAACACCATTCCCTGCCAGGGGTGCTTGCAGGATGTGGAGGAGCAGGAGCCTCTTTAGAGGGATGCCTACCAAGGTGGGCAAGCAGGGTTGGAACAGGCATGTGGCAGGGGAATGTGGGGGCAGGGCATGCAGTGCTAAGTGTGGAGAATTTTAGTGCTGGTTCCTGCAGCTGTCCGGCTATCCAGGCTAGGGGAGGGGAAGAGAAATGGCCCCCACCATCACTTTTTTCTTAGAGAAATCTCCTGAAGATCCCTGCTCCTCCAGCATATGTTCTGCGACTAGGAAATAAATCTGTTTCACATACACCCCAGGCACTTTTCAAACTGCTGCTTCTGTGCCCGAATTATTTGTTATCCTGGCTCTTTAAGGTCAGGATCTCAGTTTCCTATTACCTCCCACCTCTTTTGTTAAGTCCACTGATTTTTAAAGCTCCAGAAGTTAAGCCCCATTGGTTTCCATAGCCAATGTTACAAGGATTTGTCTTCACAGTGAAAGTCCCCAGGGCTTGAGGTACCTGGGGTGTCTGGGGTGGGGCCTGATACTCTTGATTCTCTGTGCTTATGGTATCCCTTCCCTTTGTGGTTTGTCTCACCAGGGGTTTGGTTCCCAAGGAGTCTCTACCTCTCCTTTTCTAATGTGGCCTCATCTCTGTCATTAACTGTGGAAGGTGTGTTCTGCCAGTCTTCGGGTCGTTTTTAGAGTTATTTGTACAGATGTGACTGTTGTCTTTTTGTGTGTCTGTGGGACAGGGTAAGCTGAAGATCCTCCTACTCCACCATCTTAGCCCCTCCCTGGGTCCTGTTTTTTAATTCATTCTGATAATATATCTTTTAATTAGTGTGTTTAGAACATTTACATTTAGTGTAATTATCAATCTATTTAGATTTAAGTCCACATCTCATAATTTGTTCCTTCAACATTTTGTTCCTTTATTTCCCCCTTTTCGTTCTTTTGGGTTATTGAACACTTTTCACTTTAATTCATCTATTGTGGTTTTGACTATTATCTCTGTACAGGCTCTTTAGGAGTTTCTTTAGGAATTTGTGTGTGTGTGTGTGTGTGTGTGTGTGTGTGTATACATATATATACACTTATATAAAACTTTTACTTACAGTTGACATTTAATAGTTTCAGGTGACATGTTGAAACCTTATCACTATATAGGTCCATTTATCCTCCCACCTTTATGTCATAGTTATATATTACATATACATAAACTGAAAATTCTGTCAGAAGTTATAGTTCTTGTTTTCAAATGTCAGACATTTTAAAGCATTCAAGGATAGTTTATGGTATTTGCCTACTTATTTATGTCATGCTTCCTTTATTCCTAATGCTCTAAGTTTCCTTCTGATACCTTTAGAATACATCTGTTAGAAATGAATTCTTTCTCTTCTGGGAGTGATTTTTATTTCACCTTCATATATAAAGGGTATTTTTGCTGGATATAGAATTCTGGAGTGACGGTTCTGTTCTTTCTGTATTTTAAGTGTTCCACTTTCTATTTCAATCAGTTTGGCTTCTGGCTGTCCTTCAAATTGTTGGTTCTTCATAAGTGTCATTTGTGTCTTTCTGTTTTTAAGAATTTTTCTTTGTGTTTAGTTTTCAGAAATTTGATTATGGTGTGTATGAATTTAGACCTTCTTGGGTTTATTCTGTTTGAGTTTTGCTGAGGACGGAGAATGATGAAGACAGGAAGATTGCTGAGGAAGAGACAGTGTTGCATAATTTAAATTCATAAATAATTGTGCCAGTTAAGTATGTTTCCATATTGGGGCGCCTGGGTGGCACAGCGGTTAAGCTTCTGCCTTCGGCTCAGGGCGTGATCCCGGCGTTATGGGATCGAGCCCCAACATCAGGCTCTTCTGCTATGAGCCTGCTTCTTCCTCTCCCACTCCCCCTGCTTGTGTTCCCTCTCTCGCTGGCTGTCTCTATCTCTGTCGAATAAATAAATAAAATCTTTAGGGGCGCCTGGGTGGCACAGCGGTTAAGCATCTGCCTTCGGCTCAGGGCGTGATCCCGGCGTTATGGGATCGAGCCCCACGTCAGGCTCCTCTGCTGTGAGCCTGCTTCTTCCTCTCCCACTCCCCCTGCTGCTTGTGTTCCCTCTCTCGCTGGCTGTCTCTATCTCTGTCAAATAAATAAATAAAATCTTTTAAAAAAATAAATAAATAAATAAATAAAATCTTTAAAAAAAAAAGTATGTTTCCATATTATTTGAGAAGTTAGAATGTCATTGGTAGGAAATACAAACTATAGTAGTATTTTAACTACTGCAATTATTATGGGTTTTCAACAGGGGACTTTTTCAGCCTGTCCATATTATAAACATACTAGTATATTAAGGAATGTTACCTTTTGCTAGAGCATAGAGAGACAGCCCTATAAAATCCACTGGGAGATGTTCAGAAAATCTTTAGGAATGGTTTTAGTCCTCACTTCATCTTTTAAATTTTTCCAGATTAATTTATTTACAAATAAAGCTTGCAGTGGGCCATATCCCCTGCCATCCAAAAAATTTTCCCGTCAGTGTTCCTAATATTGTGGCCAATTTTTTTTTCCTACTGGAATGAGATGTTTCCTGGAGTTTCTAGTGTCCATTTGAGGTTTCGTCTGGTGCTATGAAGACACCATTCTGATTGTGGCAGCTCTTATCCTTGTGGATTTTACAACTTGATCATCTCATGTTTCTTTTTGGAATTTGTCAGGCCAGATTTTGCGTGTCTGTGATGGAATCTTTAACTTCTCCATAGATTTATGATTTTATTGTTTTTTCTTAAAGATTTTATTTATTTATTCGATAGAGACAGCCAGCGAGAGAGGGAACACAAGCAGGGGTAGTGGGAGAGGAAGAAGCAGGCTCACAGCAGAGGAGCCTGATGTGGGGCTCGATCCCAGAAAGCTGGGATCACGCCCTGAGCGTGAAGGCCGACGCTTAACCACTGCCACCCAGGCGCCCCGATTTTATTGTTTTATGTGAGGCCCTTGCATAAGGACTTTGAGTCAAAGAAATCTGTTTGTAGCATAGGGTAGTTCCTTAATTATACTATGTATAGTAGTACATACTTAGCATCCTAGCTTGTATGGTATTTTTTTTTTTATTGTTTGTCTTTGTTATTTTAGGTAGTATCAAGCCATCAAATAGTTAATGTAGTCATTGTTTATTAAGGGATATCTGAGAAACTTTTTTTTTTTTGCAGCATTTCAAAGAAGTGAATTATCCCAAAAATGATCCAGCTATTACTATATAAGTTTACTTTTTTTTTTTTTTTAAGCAAGTTGCTCTATCTTAAACAGCTACAGTTAAGTCATTTGATCAGTTTGGCTTCCAGTAAGAAAATTAATTTTATCAGAATAGGTATCAGATATACCTATTGTATATCACACCTGGTATTGTCACTTTTCGTGCTTACTATAAAGCCCATTAATAAGCAGTAAAGTCAAGATTTGTTCCTAGAGAATTCAAAAGTTTTATTTGGGGGCTTGAACACTTCTTGATTTATGGAATGGAGACACAATCATGAGATTTTCGTTCACTAGGTTGGTTGTTGGGGTAAGAGTGTCACTAGTGGATGGTAATGTGAAAAGGAGAAAGTAACAATATTTCATAATCACGCAATTAGTAGAAAATGTAGAGTGATTTCCTTTAGCAATAGGGATTTGCGACATGGCAACATTAGGTTTAAAGACCTAGTTTAAGTCTGGAAGATGCTTTAACCAATTTAGTTAGGCCTGTGATTGCTCTGAGGGAAGAAGTATATCTTAGCTACTCAATTAAGGCATAGGATTTAATAAGCAGTGGCTCTTTGGTGCCATGTTGTGAAGTTAATATCCCCAGAATACAGCATAACTTTTTCATATTTTAAAAAGAAAGACTCCATTTAGATTCAGGGCTGTCTTCCAGTTAATCTGTCAGTCTCTGTGGATTCTTTTGCCCAGAGGAATCTAGGAGCTTAGTTTTTTTTTTTTCTTCTCCCCCTTTTATTTGGGCGGTTTGCGGGGGAACTCACTGAATTATACACAGTATAGTTTTTTTAATGTCTACATCACCTATCATCTAATCGTATGTAGGAGCCTTAGTGTATTCTGTTTGGAAACAGATCCTGTGTGTTATATTTGTAAATGTTGTGTTAGAGACCATACAGAAGTATTCTTCAAATAGTGTTCCCAATAATATTATTTACAGGTTGGGACCTGGGATTGTTAGAGGTTCTTAGTACTTGAGTTGTTCTGTTAAGCCAAGATAAACTTCATGTCTCTAAAGTCTTTTACAATTTTCTCTAGACTTTCAAATTTTTTTTTTTATTATTTTCTTTGGCTATCTGGTACAACCAATTATCTAGTAAGACAAATATGTCTTATTTTTAATTTTTTTTTCTTTTTTACTCATTGCAAGTCAGTTTGCCCCCTCTCCCCCTCCCAGTTTTGTTTTTTTGTTTTTGTTTTTGTTTCCTTTTGGTGAGGGGGCTTTAAATAACTTTACAATTTTACTCTGAAGGATCTGGTGTTTCATACTGGTTAATGGGAGATACGGTGGCTGTATTATTCATCTATCGTTTTAGATAATTCTCCTTGGAAGTTTAGAGAAAGGACAGGGCATTGTTGGATGCTAATGTCTTCCTTGGAGCAGCATCTTGGACAGATATTAGATAATCGTCCTTTTGTGTTTTAGCCAGTATGGGACAGTTGTAACTTAATGACCCCTTTGCTTATCGTTTTTTAAAGTACCTTTTTCTAAGTCTCTCAAATCTTGGAAGACAAATCTCTTTATTGTTTTATCTGGAGAGCCAGAAATTGTATTAATTTCCAGCTTGTTTAATTTTTAAAGCTCTCTGGAAATGTCGTATATTGAGTATTTTCTAAATTGGCAGTTTTAATTTATTCTGATTAAATCCTCTTATGCAGGTTTAAACTAGCACAGTAGAATGTAACTGTCTTGCATTCTGTAGCAAATTTCTGTCTTTCTAAAGTTGATGAAATCCTTAATGATAGCCCTTAGCTTGAATCCATACCAGAGTTTTAATTTAACTTCTATAGAAGTTCTGGCCTAGTAATTTTACAGCGTGACTTTACTTTTTGAGAAGCCCTGAAGAAAGGATGGCTCATATAAAAGGTAAAGTAAAACTTAGTATAAAGAGAAAAATTCAAAGATAGTAATTTCAGAAGGTTAAAGTGTTTGAGAGAGATTATTTTAAAATTACGATTTTGTTTTGAGGTCTCTGCATACTAAGTGAAGAAAGAAGCTAACTGTTGAGTGTTTCATATTTTGTCTCCTAATTTTTTGAGCTCCTCTTAAACATATTATTTATTGATTTTAACATATCAAAAATTTCCCAAATGGCTGGTGTTCTAAGTCATATTTTTTTAAACCATTTACTAAGGAATAAGGAAGCACAGGAGTTAGGATTATAGTACTTCATATAAGAAGTAGTTCCTCCAGGGGCGCCTGGGTGGCACAGCGGCTAAGCGGCTGCCTTCCGCTCAGGGCGTGATCCCGGCGTTATGGGATCGAGCCCCACATCAGGCTCCTACGCTGTGAGCCTGCTTCTTCCTCTCCCACTCCCCCTGCTTGTGTTCCCTCTCTCACTGGCTGTCTCTGTCTCTGTCGAAAAAATAAATAAAAATCTTAAAAAAAAGAAAAGTAGTTCCTCCAAAAGGAGGACACTTTGACATAGCATGACACAGAGACCACTCTGGCTGGTCAATAAGTGTGTGTTGTGAATGGTGTCTCAGGTCACCTGATCAAGCAGAGGCTAGGAAGGATCTCATAGTTAGCAGCTCACAATCATGGACCACAGAGTACAGACTTAGTAAAGTAACCTTTTTCACAAATAACAAGATAAGGGAATGCTCTCATGAAGAGTATAATTTCTATGTAATATAAAATGTATTCACTTGATTTGTATTTTTTTTCCCCACCATAAATTCAGGGTGTTTTAAATACACTCTGATTATGTCTGCAAATCATTTATATATGCTCTAATTTTTTTTAGTATTATAAATTCACTCTGAAGCTTTTGCCATCCTAACAGAAGCAAAACCACAAGTGTCTTACATGTTTTTCTGTGTAGTGAACAATCCTGTAACAAATGTACCTTAATTTTATAGGCATTCCTTTAGAAATGAGTTGCACAATTGAGAAGGCACTTGCTGATGCTAAAGCTCTTGTTGAAAGATTGAGAGATCATGACGATGCAGCAGAATCTCTGATTGAGCAAACCACAGCTCTCAATAAGCGAGTAGAAGCGATGAAGCAGGTTTGATTTTTCTTTCTTGTTGATTCCATTTTGAAAAAAGCAGTCAGACATTTATGTATTGCTTGAGTCATAATCTTCTTAATATTTAGTTATTTTTTAATGTTCTATAAAACTTGAAAAGTAGTTTGATCTGTGGGTTTTAACTTTAGATTATCATATCATTTTGTCGTGTCCAGGTGATATATATATATGTATGTATATTCTGAAAACTGTTTATTTGATTACTTGTTTTTCTGACAAAGTTGCATATTGTTTAGAAAATATATGAATACATTAGGTTCAGAGATATTTGACGAAGATCAAATAATATCTTTTACTAATAGTGACATATTTTGCTCTGTCTCAAATTTTATAATGTAGAAATGTTTATATTTTTCTTTATAAAAGTACTTAGGTGATGTTATTTAACAACAAAGTAGTTTTCAAAAACGATGTAAGGCAATATCTGGTTTATACATTATACAGTTGTTGAATTTGTACTTCCTACCTTAATTTTCATTTAATGCTACCAGTTAAAGAAAAAATGAAAAGGGCTTCACTTCTAATTATCCTTATAATATATATAAGAACTTTCTTATATAAGAACTTGTATATAAGAACTTTCCAGTGGTCCATGGAGTTTAGCTACCATTTTAAAAACCTTCTTGTGATAAAAATTTTCAACTCAAAGAGAATTATACAATTTCTTATATTATGATGGAAATCAGTTGGGGGAAATGTATATTCATAGCCTACTCTTGTGAAATTCATCCATTTTGTAAAAGGAAGCAACCCTGGGATATTGCTTTTAACAAAGCTGCTGGAAATAACGGAGCAAGTTTACTTGTTTTGTTGCCCTAAACAGATTATATATCTCCCTAACTGTCCAGCTTGACTTATGCATTCCAAGGAACATATATATGGTATTGAGTTGTAAAACCAAAGGCGTTTGACAACTAAAGAACAAGAAATGTTATAATGAATACATTACTAAGTGGCACATCAAAATGCCTTGAAAATGAAGGAGTACAGTTTTAAAGTTAGATTCACATTTATTTATAGTTTTTTTTCCATTTCTTTTGCACATGTTCTTTTAAATATTGTTATTGAGATATAATTCACAATACCCATAAAATTAGCCCTTTTGAAGGGCATAGTTCATTGGATTTGAGTACATTCACAGGTTGTGCAACCATACTCACTATCTAATTCCGGAACAGTCTCATCACTCCAAAAGCTCACCTCCAATTAGCAGCTGTTCCCTAGCTCTCCCTTCCCTCATCCCCTGGCAACCAATCTTTCTGTCTCTGTGGATGTATCTCTTTGGGACATTTCATATGAATGGAATCATACAGTATGTGGCTTTTTGTAACCATTTTTTTAACATAATGTTTTTGAGGTTCATCCATGTTGTAGCATGTTAATAAGTTTTTTATTCCTTTTTATTGCTGAATAATATTCATCATAAGGATATAGTGCACTGTGTCTCTCCATCAGTTGATAGACATTTGGATTGTCTCTATTTGGGAGCTATTATAAATAATACTGCTATGAATATTTGTGTACAAGTTTCTGTGTAGACATATTTTCAGTTATCTTGGGTATATTATATACACACACTTGGGGTAGAATGAATGGGTCATCGGCTCTGTGTGTAAGTTTTTGAGGATCTGCCAGACTGTTTTCCAAAGCAGCTACACCATTTTACATTCCAGTCAACAGTACAATTTCTCCGCATTCTGTCCAACACTTACTATTTGACTTTTTGATTAAGGTCATCCTAGTGGGGCACAAAAACAGACACATAGACCAATGGAACAGAATAGAGAACTCAGAAAATGGACTCTCAACTCCATGATCAGCTAATCTTTGACAAAGCAGAAAAGAATATCCAATGGAAAAAGACAGTCTCTTCAACAAATGGTGTTGGGAAAATTGGACAGCCACATGCAGAAGAATGAAACTGGACCATTTCCTTACACCACACACAAAAATAGACTCAAAGTGGATGAAAGACCTAAATGTGAGACAGGAATCCATCAAAATCCTTGAGGAGAACACAGGCAGCAACCCCTTCGACCTTGGCCACAGCAACTTCTAGACACATCACCAAAGGCAAAGGAAGCAAGGGCAAAAATGAATTATTGGGACTTCATCAAGATAAAAAGCTTTTGCACAGCAAAGGAAACAGTCAACAAAACCAAAAGACAACTGACAGAATGGGAGAAGATATTTGCAAATGTCTTATCAGTTAAAGGGCTAGTATCCAGAATCTATGAAGAACTTATCAAACTCAACACCCAAGGAACAAATCATGCATTCAAGAAATGGGCAGGAGACATGAACAGACATTTCTGCAAAGAAGACATCCAGATGGCCAGCAGACACATGAAAAAGTGCTCAACATTGCTTGGCATCAGGGAAATACAAATCAAAACCACAATGAGATATTACCTCACACCAGTCAGAATGGCTAAAATTAACAAGTCAGGAAATGACAGATGTTGGCTAGGATACAGAGAAAGGGGAACCCTTTTACACTGCTGGTGGGAATGCAAGTCGGCAGCCACTCTGAAAAATAGTTATGGAGGTTCCTCAAAAAGTTATAAACAGATCTACCCTACAATCCAGCAATTGCACTACTAGGGATTTACACCAAAGATACAAATGTTGTGATCTGAAGGGGCACCTGCACCCCAATGTTCAAAGGAACAATGTCCACAATAGCCCAACTATGGAAAGAGCCCAGATGTCCATTGACAGATGAATGGATAAAGACGATGTGTGTATATATATATATACACACATATACAATGGAATTATTATGCAGCCATCAAAAAATGAAATCTTGCCCTTTGCAATGACGTGGGTATTATGCTAAGTGAAATAAGTCAATCAGAGAAAGACAGTTATCATATAATCTCACTGATACGTGGAATTTGAGAAACGAGGTGGAGGATCATAGGGGAAGGGAGGGAAAAAAATGAACAAGATGAAACTAGAGAGGGAGACAAACCATAAGAAACTCTCAATCTCAGGAAACAAACTGAGGGTCGCTGGAGTGGAGGGGGGTGGGAGGGATGGGGTGGCTGGGTGATGGACACTGGGGAGGGTATGTGTTGTAGGGAGCGCTGTGTATTGTGCAAGAGTGGTGAATCATAGACCTGTACACCTGAAACAATATATTATGTGTTAATTTAAAAAAAGGCAAAAAATAAATAAATAAATAAAATACATTCTGGATTCTAGTGGTTGTGAAGTGGTATCTTACTACTGTATTGAATTGCATTTCCCTAATGACTAGTAATATTAAACATCTTTTCATGTGCTTACTGGCCATTTGTATACCTTCTCTAGAGAAGAAATGTCCCTTCAAAACCCTTGCCCACTTTTTTCCAGCTCTATTGAGATAGAATTGACATATAACATTGTGTAAGCTTAAGGTGTGCAAGATGATTTGATACATATATATATATTGCAAAGTGATTACCACAGTAGTTAGTTAACACCTGTATCACCTCACATAATTACTGTGATGAAAACATTTAAAATCTCTTACTAACTTGTAAGCATATAATATAATGTTGTTAACTATAGTCACCATGCTGTACGTTAGATTCCCCAGAACTTACTCATCTTGTGTGCCCATTTTTTAATGTATTAAATGTATTAAGTTAGGATTATTATTATTGTTATTGAGTTGTAAGAATTCTTTATATATTCTGGATATTAGACCATTATCAGATATATATCTGAGATATATACTTTCAAATTTTTCTCCGCCCATGTTCTTTTTATTAGTATCAGGAAGAAATTCAAGAACTTAATGAAGTTGCAAGGCATCGACCACGGTCCACATTGGTTATGGGAATCCAGCAAGAAAACAGGCAAATCAGAGAACTGCAACAAGAGAACAAAGGTAAGACATATAATCTTAAGATTATATGTAAGAACATATAATTGTAAAAAATAAAGGAGTTTGACAACTAAAATTAAGAACCAGGAATGTTATAATGAATTATGTTACTCAGTGGCTATCAGAATGCCTTGAGAATAAAGGAGTGGGCTTTAAAGTTAGATTCGCATTTATTTAAAAACATCTTTCATTTCTTTTGCCCATGTTCTTTTATTACTGTTATTGAGATATAATTTACATACCATAAAGTATACCCTTTTGAAGGACATAGTTCATTGGGCTTTAATTAAAATTGAATTTAGTTAAAATTAAAAGACCTGTAATATACAATTGGACTCTTAACTTGGGACCAATTAGTATTTTCAAAAATGGGGAAATGGCCAACTAAATTTCCTTTTTGGTATTCTCATTTCTGATCCATATGCCCAAATCATATGCACTAGTCGTTATCCTTTCCTACTTATGAATGTCTACTTTGCTTGGAGTCATCTTAGATTCTTACCCTCAATATCCAGTTTGTGCCATTGTTGTTACCTGTGAAGTAACGCTTTCCTTCTCTGCAGAACCACTGCTTTGGTCCCTTGCTTTGGTTTTCACAGTCTCTTGCCTGATCTGTCCTAATTGGCTTCTGTGACTTTAGTCTCTTTTCCCCCTTCAGTCTGTCTCCAACACAGGCATCAAATTCATTCTTCCTAGACATATCTGGTCATGTTATTCTTTTGCTTTAGAACCTTCATTGTATACTTAACTTCCTTATCCAGGCTTTCAAAATCAACTCGAGGCCTTTTACCCTGTCTTCTTCCCATATCTCTCTTCATGAAACCTTTGTTCTTGCTCTCCTGAACCAGTTCCTGAACACAGCATCTGCTTTCATGCCTCCCTGTGTAGAATGCCCTTTCCTTTATTTTTCAACTTGAGTGCAAGTTTATCTCAATAATGTGAAACTTGCACCAGTTTCTCCTCACAGACTTTGTTTATATATATATTTAGGTAGGGCTCTGTACTTTACATATTGTAATATAATTAGAGTGTATTTGCTTTCTCCACTAGACTCTGAGCTTCATGGCCTTTTGGGTATTCCTAATATAGAGCATTATCTGGTACTTAATTATTCAGTAAATGTTTGTTGAAATGATTTTTTTTAAAAATGAGCTTTAAATAGTCATTTAAAAAACTCCACTTAAAAAGACTCCATTTGGTGTGCTTTCTTTCTTTATGGCAAGAGATTTACACGTTTTCTTTTCAAAACACCCTCTTTGTAAATTGCTTTTTTGGTAAATACAATAGGGAAGAGAATATTTTGTACATCTTTAACTCAAGTTTGAGTAAAATATACTGTTATCCTTGTGATTCTTGATAGAATTGCGTACGTCCCTGGAAGAACATCAGTCTGCCTTGGAACTTATCATGAGCAAGTATCGAGAGCAAATGTTTAGACTACTAATGGCTAGCAAAAAAGATGATCCGGGTATAATAACGAAGTTAAAAGAGCAGCACTCCAAGGTAATCCATTTTATAAATATAATTTAAAATGAAAAAGAAGCACAATTGGTTAACTTGTGTTGAGATTTTTTTTTAAATCACAGGTATCTAACATGATACTGAATATTTCATCTTTCTGGCATTTTCTGCTTTTCCTTATTTTTGTCATTTCTTGTTACGTATTTTGTTTGATTTACTCTCTTAACTCCTGTTGTTCCCTAGTAGCTTTAACATATTTTCAAAAATAAACTTTATTTGGGAAGTAAAGGTAAGTATATTCAATTCAAAATTATTTTATAAGGTTATCTGCTTTTAAGAAATATTTCTTCTAATAAATTTGTGTGTTGACATTTGTTGCAAAAACAAAAATTGAAATGCTGAAAAACGCTTTCAGAAATCTGAAACCAGCTAAAGGTAGATTTGTTTTTCTTAAGACTGTTTTCTGAATGAGGCTAATTAATCCAGACTGTAAATAATACTGATTATGATGGAAAAACCATGGGGGGCGGGGAGGAAAAGAACCAACATATTAAGATTTGACCCCACCCCACTCTCCGATCACATATCACTTAACACCATTTTTAGAGACAGAGCTGAACTGGGTAGAAATTAGTGTTTTTCCCTCTGTTCATTTTACTTATTACCATCGCTTTGTCTGTTTGCTTTTTATATGTCCCTGTGTTCGTTAGCAACTGCTATGAAGACAAGTAGAATAATCCTTTCCTACTTACATTTTAAGCTGAATTTTAACTGCTGGTGTGAAATAAAAATATTAGAATATTGTGACTTCTAGCTATTACTTGCATTGGATAATGGGGAGCTAACTATTATTAGTTAAAACTAACATTATTTAAGAAATACTGTTTTAAGACAAGTTTTTATCATTCTCAATTACTGAAACACATCTTAGAGTCCTTAAAATAATTCTTCCATCTTGGTGCTTGTAAGTATTTTTAAGGTATTAATTATTCTATTAAAATTAAATATCTAGTAAATAGATCTTTGTGTGACAAGTTTACATATTAAGAGAATTAGTAATAGATACCTCTTGTGTCGGTTATATAATAATTAATAAATATGGGTTTAATGTTATCTAATTATACTATTCATCTTCTAACCGAAAGGAATAACCTTGGATGTTTAAGTAGCAGCCTTTTGAATATAAATGTATCTATCATTAATGAGATATCATTATAAAAACATATAAATTTAAATGTATAACTTGAGTGTTTCTTTTAAAGATACAAAGATGAATTGACTTAAATTATTGGTAAAATAAATATAATCTTGAGAAATTTCAAAAGGCCTTTATGTTTAAAACCTAAGAAATAAATTTATTAAGATCTAAAGAGATTGCTCTACCAAAAAATGTTTAGTGTAAGATACTGCGGGTTGCTAGTTCCACTGGGTAGCAGCTATGCCAAAAGCAAGTATTTTCTAGAACACATCAGATTTTACCATTCACTAGAGCAGTTTTATTAATAAGCAAAGTTAAACGTTTCTTAAGGTAGCTGTAAACCATCCTTTATTATGCAGACTGAATTCATCTAAGTGCTGATCCTTCCATAAAATGACTGTTCAGTTACTTGTTGTTAATTCCAACTAATACATATTAATGTTTGTGATTTTGATTTTTCCCAAAAAGGAGACACTTCAACTCAGTTAAACAAACATTTATTAACACTTGCACTGGCTTAGTTTATTAATAATAAGATGAATAAATAATAAGTTCCATTACTCTGCCATAAGAGCTTATAGTGTAAAGGGAAATACAAACATAATATATAGGGTAAAATGTAATGAATCCTTAAAATAGAGATATGATTTAATACGGGAATACTAGTGGAAGCAAGATTAGTTCTCATGAGGAGAATCTGGGCAAGTATCAGGAAAGAAAGACAAAGTCATCTAAATCTAGCCTTGAATTAATTATTGGGGGGGAAGGGTCAATAAGCAGAAGTGGGTGAGCAGAGAAACTAGTATGCTAAAGGTGCAGAAGTATGAGATTCCAGGACGTGTTTAGGTATTGACACTCTGATGAGCCTGAACACAAAAAAATTTAATAACACATTTAGGGGTAACAAGCAGAGTTACACATAACAGCATTTTGGCATAAGAGATCATTTTGAGACCACTGTAGTACAGAATTTCACCCTCACTTAGAAGGTTTTGAGCACAGATTGAAAAATCAATAAAAAGTTTGAGAAGAACTCATTTTTGTCCAAATACTCATTTTTACGTTATTTTTGACCAGATGCCTTTTTGGAAATCTTAAAAAAACAAACATTTCAAACAGTTGGCTAACACGCATGAACTAACACTCATTCAGTTTTTAAATTACGGATAATATCCGTATTAACATTATAATGACTCTGTACTACAGATTGACATGGTACATCGTAACAGCTCCGAAGGATTCTTCCTTGATGCATCTCGACACATCTTTGAAGCATCTCAACATGGACTGGAGAGGAGGCACTTGGAAGCAAATCAGAATGTACACTAAATAAGACAGTCATCTTTTGGGGTGTGGATGGAAGGGGGGAGGTCCATTTAAAACATTTTTTGACATTGAATTTTCCTGCCAGTTTAAATCAGCAAATAAATGAAATTGCTTTTAAAAAATATACTGTGCTTTTGATAGCCATGCAGAAATAATTCAGTGTAGAAACTTTAAATCTGTCATTAATTCTCTGTGTATTGTATCATACACAGCCTGTTAGATAATTGCAGGCTTTAAAGGTCGTTCAAGCCAGATTTTCATTTTGTTGCTGCAGAATTTTATGAACAGCTATCCTCTTTGTGGACATCAAAGTGTTCTCTTGGAAGTGATTTTAATCTGATTTCATAAAAACTTTGTTCGAACTATTAAAGGAACAGTTTTTGGTTTGGTTTTGTTTTTTTTTTTTTAAAGATTTTATGTATCTGTCAGAGAGCAGGGGGGACAGCACAAGCAGGGGGAACAGCAGGCAGAGGGAGAAACAGGCTCCCTGCTGAGCAAGGAGCACAATGCGGGACTCTATCCCAGGACCCTGGGATCCTGACCTGAGCCAAAGGCAGACGCTTCACCAACTGAACCATCCAGGCATCTCTAAAGGAACAATTTTAATTCAGATTTTTGATAGTTTGTAGTTCTTCAGTTTGAGTTCTCAATAACTTAAAAATGCCTTTGTTTAGGTTTTATACTATATGTATATGTTAGTAATATATGCTATATTGTCTTTTTTTGTTATTATTATTGCAGCAGGTCTTTATCGAGCAAATTTGAAATAACCCTAAACAAAATTTACAAATGAAAGGCACTTAAAGAAAGTTCAAGGATTATATTACTGACAGTTCAAGGATTATGTTACTGACACTTCTTGCCTTTCAGACAGTTTTGAAAGCACAGCTCTTGGCCTCTTGTGTTCATTAAAAGACCTAGGATGCTTCCCTAAAGATTTTATTGTTATAAATGAACCATCCATGAACTGGGCTTATAAAAATACTATTCTGTTTGAAGTCTTGGGATATTTTTTTCTTATGATTTAATTAGAACAGACTCTGTCCTGAAAAAGTTAGTGGAATCTCATTTTCTTCTGTTTTAAAGGCAAAGAATTATTTGCTTCTTGTACAGCCTTTTACCCTAAGAGGACACTAAATGATAAACTGAAGAAAATGTTGGTATTCAGAATTTTTACTCATCATCCTCAGTCTGTTGCTGCAGTTGTCTGTACTTGTTTTTAGACATTTGCTCCCTTTCCAGGGGGAGGAATTTTAATCATTTTTAAAGAATTATTTCAGAATATGACAGATGTTTGTCTTGATGTTACTCTTGCTACCATAATCTAATCCAGGACTGTCCAATAGCACTTCCTGAAATGATGGAAATGTTCTTTATCTGTGCTGTTCAACATGGAAGCCACCAGCTCCACGTGACTACTGAGCACTTGATGTGTCACTAGTGCAACTCAGGGACTGAATTCACTTTTTAAAAAGTGTTTAATTTTATTTAATTGACATTTATATAGCTTCATATTGGATAGTGTAGATTAGTCCTTTTGTTTTGCCTTCTTTCTGCATACTGGCATTGTATAGGTGTCCCCATTAAAATAATATAGGGACCTGCATTTTTGTTGGTTAGAACGTACTAAATGTGTGGTTTGCTAAAGATACTATTTGTTCTACATATTTCTTCCACAGTTTACTAGTTTTGAAGGTTTTGGAGGTCCTCTGATTTTTACAAATCAGATATATGCAATTACTTAAGAGACAAGTTTATTGGGGGAGTTTTTAGCTTTTGAGTTTTGACCTTAATAAAATCACCCTCAACTGCCAGTGAACAATGGTCTTAGAAGCTGTTTGTTGAAAAAATGATTATTCTCAAGTTTCTGTTGGTTTTTAAACCTCCTATCTCTTTCACTTGACTCTAAGCTCCTTGAAATCAGGGAACATGTCTTGATAGGTTTCATATTCCTGTTTGCCTGGCATGGTGCCTGACATATCATAGGTGTGCAAAAAAGGATAATAGCATGAGATTGGAAGAAATTTATTCTACCTGCTGCACCAAATAAATGGCTATTTTATACCTAAGTGATATTTTGAACAGTTTGCAAAGAAGGCCATTTAATATTTTAATACTCAAAAGCAGGCTTCTGTTCATTTTATTCAATATTTATTATCCATTATGTACCAGACACAGGCAAATATAAAGATACAGTTCCTGCTCTCAAGGAAGATTATAATCTGGAAAAGTTTCTAGGTTGGTTTGAGATCAATTTTTAGGCATGGATAATACAGAAAAGATTTGTAAATCATGAAGATGTTAGGGGTAAAGAGATCAGATGTGTCAATAATTTTTGTCTTCCCCATTACTTTGATTAGTATATGTAGGTATAAAAAAGGAAAAGGTGTTGATCATTTGTGGTGAGAAGAATGTGAAATATGAGTACTCTTCTTGCTAGTGGGTTTAGTTATATTGTGCTGCTTATCCTTACTTGTAGTCCTAACAGAAATCTAATTTCAAAAGCACATTTATGGTCAGTCAACTTTCTTGTAAATATGTTTGACGTAGTACTTTCATGTTACATGGCAATGTGAGAATATTACATTCATATTAAGTGGCAATGCAGATTTTTTTAAAAGGAGATGATCCAAAAATAAAAAAGTATTTCACTGATTTGCAACTCCCATCTCTTTTTTTTTCAGGAATTACAAGCACATGTTGATCAGATAACGGAAATGGCAGCAGTAATGAGGAAAGCCATTGAAATTGATGAGCAACAGGGTTGCAAGGAACAGGAGCGAATATTTCAACTTGAAGTAAGTTTTAAATTGCAAATGTGCGTCAAAACTGCCCATACAAAAAGATTTATGCCAGAAAATACATCCTATTGAAAAATATATGTATACATTTCTCTGGAAAACTGGCAATGTTCTCTTTCTTAACCTGGATACTGGTTATACGGGTATATGATGCAAGACCATTTCCGTAGTAATAGAAGAGTCCAGGATCATTAGTAACTTAACAGCAATATTTGAGAAAATTAATGTTTTGATCCTGTGTTGCTTCCTGTTATTGGATGAATATGCTTTTTAATTTAGTAATTTAAAAAATTTCTTCATTCTGTTGGAGATGATGATGATGCAGGGAAAACTTTTTTAATCCACAGATTTCTTGGGCACTCGTATTCTTCTAGGGGGTGTAAAAGCTTTTCCGTCCTTTATTTTGTGGTAGCAAAAGCATAAGTCATTGTTAAATAATTCAAATCAGTAGAATAGACTTTTATACTTTAAAAGCTCCATTTTGAAATCATGGTGGCGATATTATTGGTTATAGAGGGCCAGAAGTGATTTCTATCCCTGAGCATTCTTTACAACAGGGGTAAGCAAACTTTTTCAGTAAAGGACCAGAGAGAAAATATTTTAGTCTTTGCAAACTAGACATTCTCTGTTGCAACTACACAACTCTTCCATTGTAACACAAAGCAGCCAATTACACAAAAAAGATTGAGCTTACCTATAGTCCTGTAACGTGTAATTTACAAACAACAGACCTCAAGCCAGGTTGTATGTAGTTTGCTGATCCCTGCTTTGTACCAATGAAACTTAGAAAGTAAGACTAAAGACAAAGTGGTTGAGAATTACAAAAGTTATTTTTAAATGTCTAATTTCTTATAGTAACTAATTTAGAAAAAAAAAAAAAGTTGTTTATCAGTGCTAGATCTAGTCACTTCCCTTCTTGAAAAATACCACGATTCACTCAGCCAGCCCTGTTGCTTTCAAATTCCAGTGAAGACAACAAACCAAACCAGATGGCTTGTCCTGCATTCCATGCTCTTGTGGAAAGGAGTACAAGTACTAAAGTACTAAGAGATTCTAGTCCCAGGGTACTATTCACAGGCTTTGCTGAGTTTATAGAAACATAAATCTAGATGTTATCTTTTTCACCTGTACTGTGAGTGTAAAATAAGGCCCTTTCGGAGGTTCCATCGACAGTCACAGCTGCATAAATAAGAAGGCTTTGGTGCAAAACGCTGAGCACAGTTCCCATCTCTTTAAAAAAAAGTATTCTCTGGATTCAAGGTGTCAACTTCAACTGCATATATGATTTAGTATATGTCTGCTAATGATAGAACTTTGTTGTTGTTGTTGTTTTTGAATGCTAGAACATTCTGTCACACCTTCCTTTGTTTGGCTTAAGATATGTTTGTATTCTTGGGGCTATCTTGCTGACTACATCTTTGTTTTTGCCCTCTTTTAGCAAGAAAACAAAGGCTTGAGAGAGATCCTTCAAATAACTCGAGAATCATTTCTTAACCTTAGGAAGGATGATGTGTCTGAAAGTTCATCTTTGTCAGCATTAGTGACCAATAGTGACCTGAGTCTGAGGAAGAGCTGAAGAGCCTGTAAGTCTGTGAGCTTCTTACAAGGCTCCAAATGGTCACTGGGACTGACCTACTAAAGTGAATGAATTAACAGAATAACCTGTCTCAAGCTACCCTTTGCTTTATTTTTTTCTATAGTATGTACAGTGCACTGGCAATGACATTCTTGAGATAGCAACAAAAAAAATGCATAGTTAATGGTCATAGACTTTATTCCAAAATAAATTTAAAATAGAAACTTTGTTAATTGATGAACAAACTAAAGATTTTCTGAGTGACTGCTGAACTGTCAAGAGCTTTCAGCAGTGCAGCTGGCATTCTGGATGGTACCTGGATAAGCATGAATATCCCCAGTAAATGTTTGGGGATTCATAAAATTATCTAAATTTTAAAATACACATTTTGCCACAGTTTTGTGAATGGAAGATTGTCATACTAAATTTTATTTCTCCTCACTGTATCGTGTCAGAGTTAACAACAGCTTTTATGTACCATGAGACTTCAGCTTTACTTTCCCATAAATATAAATTTTGTCAAAGAAAATTCAGTTAGCAAGGCTGTAAGGATGTTTTATATGCACCATAAACAAAAGAGGTAATTTAATTTTAGCTAATTTACCATAATTAAAATAGCGAACAATTGTCCATAAGTTGTTTAAGTATATGAAATATCATTTCAGGAATGAAAGAGAAAGAATATTACTTTCTAAGAAAGAAGATCTTATAAGAGACATATTAGTAGGTTAAACTACTCCTTTGGAAGATTAAGTTTTGGTTCTAAATCAATAATGAAGATGAGATTTTTCTCTTTGTTTCATCTTTAAGGATATTATGTAGCTCTTTTAGCTAACAGAGTTGAAACGTTTGATATAGCAAGCTAGGTATGGTAATTTCAAAGTAAATTGAGAATTGCTCTGCCTCATTGAACCCTTTTTTAAAAGTATTCTTAAGAGATACAGGAAGTAAGTTAAAATTTCAAAAAAAAAATTGTTTTCTGGATCTATTCTTAAGCTCTATCTGGCCCTCATAACCTGTAAGATTTTTCTTATAACCTCTCAGTCAAAAGGGGAATGGGGGAGGATCTATGGATTTATAAGTATTTGTTTTATTTTTTACAAAATAATATCCAGTATGTAAATTTTTAAAAGCCACTAGAAATAGAAATGTACTTTAACATCAATTGAAATCTAAATTTTTCTTATTTTGTGATTATAGAATAAAAGGATAAAAGAAAAATGTCACATATGATAAATATACTGATTTATATTAAAATTAGCACAGTAGCAAATTCTGCTTTTGGGTGTGTAATTTGTTAAAGAAATATTCACATGGTAATTTTTGTGTATAATTTCATATATTGGTAAAATTCAAAACTGCTTTTCACTTTGGAATTTTTCTATCTTAAGTTTGGGGTAAGTGGAGTCGATGGGGCTGACTGAAAAGGGCTACTGGCCCAAACACTGAATAGATTTCTTTCCTCAGAGGCCTTAATTGATATTTTATACATGACAGTTTTTATTTTTAAACTTTTCTATTGGTTTTGGGGGAAGTATCTGTTAATTTGGTGGCACATTCATTCATATAGTTTTAATCCCACATCAGAATTAAAGAAAATAAGCTACACAGTTAAGTCTGAGGCAATTCATTGAGGCAGCTCTATTTCAAAATGTTACTTGTTACTTGATAATTATTTTTATAAACCAAGTTAATTTATTCTTGGTCTTCTTACTTGGATATAATTTTAAGATCTTGGTGTTTAAAGACATTTACTTTGTTATACAGCAACAGTTTTCCATCCATACTTTTTTTTTTTTAAAGCAAAACCTTAAATTTATGTCTGAGAGTGTGTACTGCATGGGAGCCTATTTTATCAATAAAGATGAATGGCTGAAATTGATATGGTCTCCAAGTTAATTTGAGAACAACACCTATATTTATTCTTACATATAGTTTATCTTTATGGCATTTTCTCTCTAACCATAAAACTAGTACTTAGCAAGAACTTCTATCTGTATTTCTTAGGAATTGGCCAGCAACTTATTCCTGATCCTGCAAGCCTTTTTATTATATATGGTGGGTTTGAGAGTGTCCCTGCAAAGGTATGTCCAGGTTCTAACCTCCTGCACCTATGAATGAGACCATATTTTAAGTTTTTGCAGATTTAAGGATCTTGGGATACAATTATCCTAAATCCAGGATGGGCCCTATCTATCTCCAGTGACCGGTATCCTTAGAAGAGAGAAGGATATTTGAAACAGAGGCATGAGGAGAAAGCCATGTGAAGATAGAGGCAGAGAGTTATGCAAGCCTCAGGGCCCTACGGTACCACCAGAAGTCAGGAGAAGGGTATGGAATGCATTGTGCCTCAGAGCCTGCAGAAGGGGCCAACCCTGCTTGATTTCAGACTTCTGGTCTTCTTGATTTTTCAGAACTGTGAGAGAATAAATTTCTGCTAAGCCACCCAGCCTGTGGTGATTTGTTATGACAGCCCTGGAAAACGAGTATCTATCATCTATCCACTATACTTTTTATTTTATATCGGAAATACAATTCTAAAAAACTAATTACATACAACCTCACAGATAAAGTGTTATTGTTATCTGCTCAAATTGATATTCTTTAATATAAAGGTGACTTCCAAAATTTTTTATTTCTAAACTGTGGAAGATCATAGATCCATAACTCAATTTTTGGTGATCTCTACCTTCTCTTGTGGTCAGCGTAAACTAGGAGTGCATTTTTCAGTGAAACATCAATGAAGTATAACTTCTAATTGGAATTTGAAGGGGCTCTCTTTTTACCTCAGTGGCTGCTTTTGTTCTTTCTTCTGACTTAAAATTAGAGAGCCCCAGGGCTCAGTCCTTATTTCTATTCTGTATTCCTACTGACTTCCTTGGTGATCTCATCCAGTCGCATGACTTTAAATACCACCTGTAATGCTGATGACTCCCAAATTTACAGCTCTCATTAAACCTCTCATTGACTCCAGACTCCTTCAACTCTGTCAAAGAGACATCTCAGACTCAACATGCTCAAAGCAGTCTTACTCTCCAGCCATCTCAGCTGATGACAACTCCATCTTTTCAGCCGCTAAGGCCAAAAACCTTGGTGGCATTTTTGACTCTACTTCCTCTTATATCACACACCCAAGTCATCAGCAAATCCTATTGACCCCCTCCATTTCTCACCGTCTCCACTGCTTCCCCAGGTTAAAGCCACATTATGATAGGTGCTAGAGTGAACAAATGAGATTCAACCTAAATATCATACAATAGGGAAATAGTTTATGTCCAGATTATTAATTTACTATCAGTATCTACCCAGTACAGCTTATTATATACTGCAGCTTAAAGATTCTAGCAACAGGAACAAAAATATGTACCTAAATTTACATAACAAAAACCTTAATACTAAATTGCACATATAATTACAACTATGTAAAAATCAAATGCATAGGGGGAAGTGTCCAGAAGCAAATAACATCAGTATACTTCCAACTAATTCCGTTGTTTTACATACACTAGCCAGTTAGTTACAAAAAACTTTGGTTTGCAGGCAACAGAAACTATCTTTGTATAGATGTCATAATTTATTCAACTATTTCTCCTACTGATATTCAGACTGTAATTTTTGCTAACGTAAAACAATGCTTCCTTTAACATCTATGTACATATTTTATGTACTGTACCTATTTCTGGTGTATAAATTCTCAAAAGTTTGTTAGGTTATGTTCCTTTTTGTTACAATTTATCTTTTGCATAAAGGAAAAAATAAATGTACATGGTTAAAAAATCCAGCATACAGAAAATATTACAGTTCAAAGCCAGTATCTTCCTACAACCTATGTATTCCCGGAGGTAATTACAAGTTTCTTGTGAATCAGAAAAACTTAATCTATAAATGCTTTTAAACATGCACACACACACACACAAAATTGGAATCTCAAATACACCTTGGTTCATCGATTTTTTTTTCAGTTAATGATATCCCTTGCAAGTTTTTTTTTCCATGTGAGGACAAAAGGAGTAAACCTACAAAAAAGGAAAAGCGTAAACCCACAGCTTTGGAATAACTAAAGCCTTCAGAAAATTCACTGTATTGACATCAGTATCAGTAGGTAGAACTGGACCCAGAGTAAAAACATCCTAATCTTGAAGCAAAGGATATATACTTCTTGGGTATCAGACATGGCTAGGAAAGCTACATTTGGGCTTTCTATAAAACTAACGAAGAAGAAAGCTGGTTAGAATCGATGTTACAAGAGCTTGTCCCTGTCACAGTGCGTAACCGCAAGCCTCAGCACATTGCTTCTGTGTGTATACACAGTTCAAGAGGAATAGGGCTAGCCCTTGGCTACTTTAAAATGCCAAGGATTTATCAGCTTCATCCCAGATTTCAGCACCACTCAGTGGTCAAGTACTCAGTGCTATCAAATCACAGGTTGATGCGAGATGAGATCAAGTGAATGAATTTCTCAAATGTTAACTTCTGGAATATGTTCATTTTAAGACCTATCTCTAACTGGAATTTAAATAAAAACTTCATATAAGGATTTTTATTCCTGGTCATGCAGACTCTAGACCTATAGAATATAAGAGGTTTAAGAACATCATGCAGGAGAAAATCCAGTAGAGAATCACTGGTATAGGAATTCAGGAGGGAGAGCTGGGTTGGAAGAAGAGTAGCTCTACTTGTAAAATGGAAGACTGTCCTGTGTTGAAAAACTTTCAGGCACTTTTTAAAGGATTTTATTTATTTGAGAGGAAGAGAGCATGGACAAAGGGAGAAACAGACAGTGGGGCTCCATCCCAGGACCCCGGGATCATGACCTGAGCCGAAAGCAGACACTTCACTGACTGAGCCACCCAGGCGCCCCAAAACTTTCAGGCATTAATAAGCAAGATGAGTTGGGTTTTGTTTTTGTTTTTTTGTTTTCAGAGAAAAGCCTTCAATTCTGTCCATGAGAGTAGTCCTCTAGAACCCTAGGCCCAGCCCTCGAAATACATATATTTCAGTTTTAAACAATTCTGATAGATGGTCTCCTTCAAATGAGGCAGCTAGTTTATTTTAAAAAGGTGTTGGGGTGCCTGCGTGGCTCAGCTGGTTAAGTGTCTGACTCTTGGTTTCAGCTCAAGTCATGATCTCGGGGTCATGAAATTTGAGTCCCGCGCCAGGCTCAGCACTCAGTGCGGAGTCTGCTTGGGATTCTTTCCTTCTCCCTCTGCCCTTCCCCCTGCTCATGCACTCATGCTCTCAAAATAAATTTTAAAAAACAAAAAACATTGAGTCCAGTTCAATTGCTGAAAACACTGGAGAATTGGAGAGCAAAGACACACTTAATGTGTCTTACCTGTTTCTCCCATCTGCATCATTCTCTGATCTTCCACCCCCTTCCTTAAAGCTCCCAGACACAGGCATCCATGCCCTGCCCAGTGCACCCACCACAAGTTCAGGCAGGCCAGAGAACATGCAAACCAGTCTGGACAACAGAGATACCATTAGCAGGAGGAGCCATGCACCTCAGGTGAATAAGCCTTCTAGCTCCTAAGAACTTCAAAGTAAAAAGGTTATTGGGGCCATCCTTTTACCTCCTTCCAAGGGAAGGAATTCACCCTGGGGGCAACAGAGTCAGACATGTTATACTTGTACAGAGTATACTTGTTTACTTGTATAGAATATACTTGTATATTATACTTGTATACTCTGGAACAGAAGGAAAGAATTTGAGGACCACAGCTTGTGGATCACTCAAGTGTTCTGACCCACCTGCCAGGGCACAATTGCTAAATTCTAGGAGCTTGGGAGGAAATGAAAAAGAAAGGTAAATAAAAAGACAAGGTATGCTCTGAGTAGTTTTACAGTACAGATTAAATTTAATGAGGAAGACAGACAATAAAACAGAACAACCATATGATCTATTAATCCCACTTCTGGGTATATAGCCAAAGGAAATGAAAAGCGAGACCTTGAAAAAAATGGCTAATTCCCATGTTTACAATAGCCAAGACAGGGAAACATCCTAAGTGTCCATCAATGGATGAATGGAAAAGATGTGGCATTCATTATATTCATATATATATATATATAAATTATATTTGAATATTATTCAGCCATGAAAAAGAAAGAAATCCTGCCATTTCCAACAACATAGATAGACCTTGAGGGCATTTTGCCAAGTGAGAGAAGTCAAGAGAAAGACAAACACTGGATGATATCACGTCTATGTTGGAATCTTAAAAACCTGAATTCCTAGTAACAGAAAGTGGAATGGTGATTACCAGCAGCTGGAGGTGGGAGAATTGGGGAAATGTTACCTAAGGAAGGAATGAACTCACAATTAGTAGATAAAATCTGGAGCTCAAATGCACTAGGAATTATGGTCAACAATACTATATTATAAACTTCAAGGTTGCCAAGAGACTAGATCCTGTTTTCACAAAAAGAATGATAATTATGTGACATGACAGAGCCATTAGCTCACTCTATGGTAATCATACTGTAATATATAAGTATCAAATCAACATACTGTACACCTTAAACTTACATAGTGTTGTAGGTCAATACATCTCAATTTTTATTTATTTTTATTTATTTTTAAAGATTTGACAGAGAGAGAGAGACAGCCAGTGAGAGAGGGAACACAGCAGGAGGAGTGGGAGAGGAAGAAGCAGGCTCCCAGCGGAGCAGGGAGCCCAATGCGGGGCTCGATCCCAGGACCCTGGGATCACGCCCTGAGCCGAAGGCAGACACTTAACAACTGAGCCACCCAGACGCCCCAACATCTCAATTTTTAAAAAACAACACCAACAACATCCTTTCTGGATCAAAATGTGAAAAGCTGAGAATGGGTTCACTAACCCCATCAAGCACCAAAGTGAAGGGCTGCAAGGACTGGCAGGGCACAGTGGGGAGACTCCACTGGGGGCTCTCCACAGAGAAGGGAAGGCCTCAAAGCTTCTCTGCAGGCTTTCAACCCCACTCCATGGAATGCACTCAGCCTCCTTGTGGTTCGGTTACTCCTACTCATCTTCCAAGTCTCAGCTTAAGTGTCATTTCAGGGAATTCTTCCCTGGCATCCCGGCTTCTACCCCCTCGTCCGTTTTAAATTTCATTGTGTACTGTACCTCCTCTAACGACCCTGTATCTGTCCCATCGCACTCTAAACCGGAAGCAGGGGCCTTGCCAGTATATGTTACCATCTTCTTCCTAGTACCCAAGGCACAGCCTGGCACTTAGGAACTCAACACATACTTACGTAATGAGTAAAGGTGAGATCCAAGTATGTGGGGGGTTGTATGTGTGTGTGGGGGGGTTGTTGTTGTTTACCTCTTCTGCTGATATAGCCTGACCCAGACCTGCCAACCTCCCCAGTGTAATGGTTATGTCGTAGTCCCTGGGTAAGTCCAAGTTTCCGCTAGCTTGAGCCCCTCTCTACCTCCCTTTCATAGAGTGGTCCTTGCAAACACACTGGTCACATCGCCCAGAAGTCTTTTAATCAACAATCAGGGTAAAATGATTCCTAAAGTATGTTAGTTTCTAGCTAGGGCTGCCATAAAATACCGCACACGGGATGGCTTAAACAACAGAAATTTATTTTCTCACCATTCTGGAGGCTGGAAGTCCCAGATCGAGATGGGTTTCCACTGAGGCCTCTCTGCTTGCCGAAGGCTGCCGTCTCACTGTGTTGTCACCAATTCACCAGCAGAAGAAAATTGAAAATAATGATTTACATTTCCATTATAATACAGTGTAAAGCACACTTGGATGCGAAGTCAGGTATCCCAAATTTTGATCTGGGCACCATTATTGATAATAGTGACTTCATATAATTGACCCTGTCATCAAGAATTTCCTCAGTTATAAAGTAAGGGGTCAGATCACATGATCTCTAAGGTCTGTACCTGGTCTAACAGTCTAGCAATTTCCTTGGTAGAATCAATTTTTCATCCCAACCTTCTACAGAACTCTACTGGTGCATAGCACTAGTTAGCTGCTGTGGTTTGGCAACCTGGTAGCTAACCCGTAACAGGTTAATCAGAACTAAAACACTTGAGGTAATACTACTACTTTTTACTTGTCTTCAGTTGGACAAGCCTGAAGTGCTAAGGACACCGACGCAAATTAAGCCACTGAAGACATCAGCTCTCTTAACAAGGGATATAAATTCCAACACACTGCCTCAGATTTCCTTCATTTCCTATTATTTCATCTAGGCTTAAACTGAATTTTTAAGATAAAGATTTACTTCTCCAGATGAAGTAATGCTATACCTATGAAACTTCTATCTTGTCTTATTGCCGTGGTACACATAGTTGGTAAAAAATTTTTATAAAAATTTAGTAATAATGAGACGTTTCAGCATTTTTTTCAAAATAGGTGGTATTTATTATTAAAAAAATTATACAAACTGGCTTTTTATTACCCAAATTATGAAAATTTTTAAACAGTTTGTCTCAAGCCTCCAAAAAAGTGTGCTCTGTGTTTACAGTCTTCAGTGGCAATGCATTTTGATGGTATAGAAAATAACTCACAAACATTCCATAGAACTTTGTTAGAATGCACGAAGATATGGCAGATGCCAGAATCCCTAAAGTGATTTTTAAAAAAATTTCAAGTATTACTGAACTTATATAAACAGGATTACAGAATGGTAAACACCTGTGTAATTTTGCAAAGCAAAAAATGATTAGTTTTGTATGTCTGCACTTTGTTTCAGCCTGAAAATTTTCCAGTTATCTGAAACTTCAAAAATCTATTGTACTTTGAAAAAACTCTTAAAAGCAGCATCGTTTAAATAGTGGTTAACTCACAATGTGTATGCCACCAACCACAACTACCCTCGCTGTGACTCAGGCATGTCAGAGTCACCAGCTTACAATCCACAACAGAACCAGAGGCAGCATCTCTGACACTTAAGAGAAAAGGCCATGAGGAATCGGTGTGCAGCCCAGGGCATCCAGGTGCTTGCTTGTGGGCAAACAGTCAACACTGAAGGGACTTTGCTTACAGAATCCAAGGTCCTAATTCAAAGCAGCTCCTTTAAACACCTAATTCCTTTTTGACTCCCTCCTCATCACTAAAACACAGATGGTGCAAAGTCTTTATATGAAAGAGAAAATTTTTGAAACCTGTGTTTTACATCAATGCTAATAAAAACCGATTTAGCAGAAAGAACTACAAAATGCAAATTTGAAAAGGTTTCCTTACTAATGAGACTATAGATTGGGGTAGGAGCCAACTGGTTTCCTAAGAAACAATTCTAATGCTTTAAATTGGAAATCAGATGTCAATGCTACTTTAAAAGGCCTTTAAAGAAAAAAAAACGAGGCCATATCAAAGTTTTATTATCTATATAAGTTGACCTATTTTCAAATAACTGACATAATTTAGTATTTAAATTAGCATTTTGAGCAATAAAAGGCAAAAACAAAGTGCCTACTGAACTATGTACACTTTATGATTGATACAGTAAATGTGCAATTTTACCATAATTAAAAATAAACAAAAGAAGGGTACCTTTTGATAATATATCAGTAAGGACACCACAATATTGTGCAAAGCACAGATAGATACAAAAGCCTGTTTTCTTCTCAGACTTGCACCGGAGATGGCCGAAGCAGGCTGGGCATACACACCAAAGCTGGGGTAACGCTCGAATTGTACTTCAAGATCACACTGACCCCGCCCTTCGGCATCTACAGAAGCAGGGGTGTTCTCTCCCCAGCCGTCTGTTCCTTCCGGAAGAGTTCTTTGATCTGAGTTAGTCGGCCACAGAGCCTCTCTCTCAATGGAGGGATGTGGTAGCTGGGGTCCAGAACGTTTGTTACTCTGCGTTCCCTCTCTCGCTTCCATAACTTGTACGGGTGGGGAGGAAAAAACGGTCTCCCTCTTTCTCTTCGAATCTGTAATGTAATTCCACTTACGGCCAGCATCCCCCATACTGCCAGGATGATAAAGTCTAAAAAACAGCAGAAAAGCAGTTTGAACTCTTGTATTTTAAACCCTAAATAGCTCTAACACTTAACCTTTCATGGTTTAATAAATCTGTGTCATTCTCTCTCCGCAATATTAGACTTTCTGGTGAGTTTGGCCAAACGTCTATTTCTTCACTTACAACCAAGGAATGAATAAAGAAGCTATAGTCTTAAATTTTAAAATAGGAATTTTCTATTATAGGCATTTGAAAGTCCAGAGAGGCTGTAAGGAATCAGTTGTTTGGATCCTTGGAATTCCAATATTCTATGACCAGTGCCCACAGGTGTGGTTGTTGTGTTTTTCTGGGGCTCGGGTGGGGAGAAAGCAGTCCTCTAGCTATACCTCACAAACATATATCACGGAAACTAGATGCCACCCTGCTCTCTTTTTTCCCATTCCACTCTACGGGGCCCCATGCCCTCACACAGAGTGGATACAGAAATGCATGGAGAGATTCAACAAACTGTAACTGAGCTTCTAGTAAAAGGCTTGACAAAATAATGTTTTGCATGTAAAACTTGCAAGATATGTGGATTTCAAGGTCTCCACCACCAACCTCTTATCAATGAGGGCAGGCTCAGGATGGTAGAGGGAAAGACTTGTCCTTAAATATTCACAGCAATCATGACTGTGCTTATATATCTTCAATTCCAAGACATGCTTTTCTATCTTCCATATTTTAACACTTCTGAAACCAATACATCCTACATTCGTTGTGAATATTTAATTTAGTCATTTTTTTCTTCAAAAAGTTAATAGAGAACCTTTAATGGGTAGAATCTTACAATAGCAGAAACAATAACACCTACTGATTGAAAATCACTTGTTCACTTTCAAGTAGCAAATTACATGTTTCTTTAACGGAAGGAAACAAGGGAATAACTTTAACAATCAGGCTGTCATTCTCATCCCTCATCCCACCCCAACCAAACAGCTTTTTTCCCAGGATTTTTCTCACCACTGGGAATTGACCAGGTAACGTAAGTAATCCTGGTTGAGAAATTTCTTTTTTATTTATTTATTTTTTTTTTTTTAAGATTTTGTTTATTTGACAGACAGGGAGAGAGGGAACACAAGCAGGGGGAGTGGGAGAGGAGGAACCAGGCTTCCCACTGAGCAGGGAGCCTGGGGTCCCAGGATCATGACCTGAGCCAAAGGCAGATGCTTAACGACTGAGCCACCTAGGCACCCCCCAATTGAGAAATTTCTTAACAAAGTTCACCTAGAAGATTTTTAGAAGTGTGAACTTCAACCATCTTACAAATTTAAATTCTTTGTTCCTATGATAAGTGATCATTAACAGAAGGCTCTAATAGCATTTGTATCGTGTGAGTTTCCTCCTCTTGTCCAGTTAACCTTCTTTCAATCTAGTTACCAAGTGCTCTTGTTAGCACAAGTGGGCCAGTATTCTTTCTTGGCTATCACTCTGGTTCTTGGATTTAGTCTTACCGTTAGTTTGGAAAGGCACATTTGTGAAAGCTCTGTGGAAATTCACGTTGAGTGCTCTCTTGAGTACATTCAAAGTGATGTGAGAAAGGCTTGTGTACGAGTAACTGTCAAAGGCCAAGACCACCGAGTACGAGCCAATGAATCCACAAGTCAGTATGTTCAGCTGTGGAAGAGTACAAGCGTTTAGGCATCGCCACTGGTAGAACAAGGAATAGTTTCTAACCCTGCTCACTCACAGGGAATCACTTCTGCTCCCTCAGGGCACATGAAACAGGGTCAAGTCTCAGAGCTGAATAAAGTAAACTGAAAACCACCTTTGACACCCATAGTGAGTTCTTCAAACACAGTTTACCTTAATCATAGGAAATGTCTTCCCTGTGAAAGAACCTCAATAATAAAGTCTAATTAGACGAAGAACGCTTCCTCTGGAGAGACCGTTGAAACTAATGATCCATCAGCTTGTGCATTTACAGTGAGCCCAACCTTCTGCTCCCACTGTTCAAAGCATTGACAGCGGTGACCTGCACCACTTGATGAAAAAAACACTGTGTGCTAATTGTAATCAGAACTTCTCTTGCTTTCACAGTAACAAGGCTATTTAAAATTAATCATCTCCTACAGATTTTCGTGTAGCTCTCCCAGGTAAATTAAACATGCAAAATGATGCAGTAGGTGAACAACTGAAGGTCCGGGACAATAGGATGAATAAATCTCACTTGATGAAACACTTACTATTCTTAGGCAGCCTATGAAAACTACTGGAATGATAACAGAGATACAAGAGAAGGTCACCCAGAACACACCATCGTCTTGAAAAATCTTCAGGTTTCCTGAAAAAGCAAAAAGAAAGCAGGAGTTAACAACAGGTTTACCAAGTTCAATTTCATTTTCTCGACATCTGAACACAGACATGCATTGAAGGTTTATTATAACCATCAGGGAAGAGGTTGGCAATTAGAAATGAATTCTGACTTTTTTCATTTAACTGCCAATACAATCCCCTTTGACGGCTGTGTCTTAGAAGGTTGAGGGGTGGGAGGAAAATCAAGCAGGTCAATGCTCTGCATTTATTCCCAGGAAAACTTAGAAGAGGCTGGACTAGTCCAAGCTCTTCCATTCACTAGCTGTGATGCTGGGCCTCAGTTTCCCAACCCATAAAATGAGAAGACTGAACTATTTCGTGTCCAAGCTCCAAATCATCCTTCCTTGCTCTATGTTTCTATCACACTATGATTTTGTACTGCAAAGTAAAAAGTGCAAGTAAATGGCATTCAGAGCTAACTATATGAACTCCTACCCAAGATGAACAGCAAAATCCATTTACTAGATTTTGACCATCAATGCATTTCCTGCCCAGCCACTGCATCCTGGCAGATGCGATTCTTCACGCATCCGGAAAGAAAGGAGCTAACCGCTTACCTGCGCTTCTACTAAACCCTTCTCCAAAATGCAGCACGCCTGCAGTGACCCAAAAGACGCTATTAGAACTCCTATTTATAAATTAAATTTAAATAGCAAGAACATAAGCCTGACAACTATACTGATACTGGCACCATCATTCAGTTCAACTGGAGGTGGCCCTGTATCTTGAGACCCATAAATCCCAGAAGAGGGGGAGCTCTGTAGTAAGATGTGACCTTGGGACTCCACATCCTCAGAAAGTGAATTACAACATGTTGCAGTGAGATGAATTTACGGATCATATTCTGTAGGTTAGCTGTATTAACTTTCACAAAATACACATGTAGCTTTAAAAAAAAAAAAAAAGTCAAGGAATCCAGGGATTAAAAATAGTTGTGATGCAAGCATGTGAAGACTGACCCTTTCAGAGTATAAGCTCTTTGCTAGCAACATCGTAAAGTGAAAACAGTAGTAATTTAATTAGATCAGAGACACTAGCCAATATTTTTCAAATTTTAATGCTTAAAAAATATGATTTTGCACCCACTGGAGACACTCACCCTAACTGTCCTTCATCAAGGAGACAGTTCACAAATAAACACATTAACTATTAAAAGGTCCAACCAATCATCCCTCCATTCTCCAAGCATTAACAAAGAAAGGGAAGGGAGCTCATTAAGTAGTTGATTTAGCACTTTTGGAGTAGGGCCCTGAATCTGCATTTTCAACAAACATCCCTGTGAGCCTGTCCTTGAGCCAAATCTAAACATTGCTACTTTGCATCAGACTGCGTAGATAAAAAGCTACCTGCAAGAGGCCTGTGGGAATGAACCTGACTATAGATTTGGCTAAAATCAGAATTAAGAGCCTTGGAATGGTCAGTAAACAATGTCAATTCTTTCTGGTCTTGGGGGAAAAAAAAAAGTTTCAGCGAACCAACCGCACTCTGTAAACTACATCCTGTGTTCTCAAGAGATGACAGCCTCAAGAGACAGCTCTTCTTACAGCTAACATTCCCATTAACCTTCATCTGATGTGGAATACATAATAGAAGACCTAAACATTATCACAAGAAGGAAATAGCCTAAAAGAGTACCTTAGAACATAAACACTTTTCTTTTTTTTGCATTTTTTGGCAACAATCCCGAAATGTAAGTTACTATTACAACCACCAAGTGAAGGGGGGCAGAAGTTGCCACTCCAAAATGTGCCACTTTGGCATGTGGATTATTCTGAGTTGAAGGCAATCAAGATCCAGCAGAGTCAGGAAAAACTTGAATCGCTTCAATAACTGCCTAAAAGAATTTACATAGGGAGCCGGACCCAGAAGGAGCAACTACCAGTGGAAACAACAGTATCTGAAATACTTAACTGCCTAGTAGGGCAAACATCTGATTACCTGGTAGGGCAAACTGCCTGATTACCAAACTGCTCTTCTTTTCTTGCGAAGTGCCCTCCCCACCTCTGAAACCCCCAGCGACTACCCCATTCCTTAGCTCAGGATGACAAAGAAGCCTCACGGGCCTGACTGCCTTTCGGTCTATTTTTAAGGGGTTCCTGTACATACAAAGTTAAATTTGTTCTTCTCTTATTAATCTGTCGTATGTCAATTTAATGATTAGACCAGCCAAAGAACCTTGGAAGGATAAAAGGGAAAATTTTCCTCCCCTACAAAAGAAAGTTAACTTACAAGTTAACCACATTCTAAAAATTGATAGAAACTGAATTACTTAAAAAAAAAAAAAAATCCCCTGAACTATCCCCTATGCCACAGCCCTAGATGACAAGTAGGTACGTCGGAATGCCTGGGGTCTGGCAGATGGTGGGAGTGAAGGCTGGGGTATAAGACAACCAGGAACGAAGCACCAGGCTGCAACTCCACTGCCGGCAGAGCAGTGCCAAGTTTATCTGTGGGATATACTGGGCTTCTGCTTAAGATTCACTTTGTACTGGCCTTCTCTAAAGTGCCACATCATCCATAGAGATTTCCAAAACTCTACAGGCAAGGCCCCAAGCCCCTGATGGGGCAGTGTTTGTACCTAGAGAACCCACACAAGGTTTTGCAAACAGTAATCTGAACCCAGAAAACATTACACACATCCTACCCAGCAGAGTGAAGAACATCACTGAGGAGATGAGGAAGCCCAGCACTGATCCGACACACACCATGCAGAACAGGAGGATTCCAAATCGCCACCAGGCAGCTACCAAGAGAAGCCCCCCAACGCTTCCGGCGACGGCTGTCAGAATCAGACGAACTGCACAGAAGAAGATGAACTGTTTGAGCAAAGGCAGCTTTTCCTACCACATGCGTTAGACACACAGTACCATTACCAGACGCAAACTTAGCCTTTCAGCACGTCAGGCACTAAGGCAGTGCCATGAAACCAGCGTGGGGAGGCCTCTGAGGAGGGGCCGCTCTGAGCTCCGAAAACCAGCAGGTGAGCTAAACCTCTCAGGCAAGCGGTAGGTGTGGCTTGGCACAACCCACAAAACTGGACTAAGGAAGAAGGGGCGACACGCATTTTGTTAAATATGACAAGGAAGGATGGGTTGTGTTTAAGGTAAAGAAAATCTTAATATTTTGATTGTTGTAAATCTCGTATCTTCAATATACCACATAGCTGGAACACGGGTTTATAATCAACATAGCCCTTCACTTTCCTTAGTACCAACGAATTCACCATGCAAATTAAAAATCCAAAAGAGAAGATCTAAATGAGTTGCCTAGAAAAGATGTTTCGAGTATAGGTGGCCCGTTATTTACACACGTAACAGGATATCTATCACACACAGTGGTCAAACTATAGAAGGAAAGGGGGAGTATGAACACAACCCCTTTCTTCCCAAACTGTATTATGTTCACTTACCATCATATGTAATAAGCGTCAGTCTTGTAATCGGTATATAGAAGAAGAATCCCATGAAGATAAAGCCTATGAAAAATAATTCTAGAAGCAAACCATCAGAAAAAGAAGAAAAAAAAATACAAGTATGGTTAGGTATTCTTTTCACAGCGCAATTTAAATTTCTAACCTACAGATACATGCTTAAGCTTCCAGAATTTACACACATCAGGACATTCAGGGAAAAGAAATAAATTTCTGTCTTTCAGGAAAAATTGAGAAGTCACTGGAAGTAAATATTATTAAATGAATATAATATTAAAGTATTAACTATTAGATACACTGCACAGAGGTCAGTTTCAATTGGTAAGTTGTTAACTGTTAATTTCATAGCTCATTTTAACACCCTCATACTTCCCATTGAAAACAAGAATAGTATACTTTTGTCACTGTGTCTGATCTGCAACAACACACTAAATTTCAATTTGTTACATGAGCAAAAATAAAAGGTAAGGAAAAACAACAAAATATTCCAAAGTCAAAAGTGACTTTTGGGAAGTCTGGTGGCTCAGTCAGTTAAGCAACTGTGTTCAGCTTACGCCATTATCCCAGGGTTCTGGGATCGAGTCCCACATCGGGCTCCTCGTTCAGCAGGGAGCCCGCTTCTCCCTCTGCCTGCCGCTCCCCTTGCTTGTGCTCACTCTCTCTCTCTGACAAACAAATAAATAAATAAATCTTTTTTAAAAAAGTGACTTTTATACCTTTTATTCATCCTTTAGGATGAATAATTAATCACTGTCTTCATCCATAATAATGAAGGAGTTGCCTACTTCAATTCACAATTTTTTAAAAAGATTTTATTTATTTATTTGAGAGAGAGAGAGAATGAGAGGCAGAGCATGAGAGGGGGGAGGGTCAGAGGGAGAAGCAGACTCCCTGCTGAGCAGAGAGCCTGATGCGGGACTGATCCTGGGACTTCAGGATCACGACCTGGGCCAAAGACAGTCGATTAATCAACTGAGCCACCCAGACACCCCATAATTTTTGTTTTTTTAAAGTAGGCTCCAGGCTCAGCATGGAGCCCAACACAGAGCTTGAACTCACGACCCTGAGATCGAGACCTGAGCTGAGATCAAGAGTCAGACGCTTACCCAACTGAGGCACCCAGGCACCCCCATAATTCATAATTTATTAAAACAATTTTTAAAAGTTTGAGGTTAGGGTTATTTTCACTCTTCCCTTGATGCTCCATTATACTCCTTGTTAACGAATTAAATAAGGATTTTTTTTTTTAGTTGCAAACACTGTTACATAAAAGACAGCCCAAAAATTCAAAGCAATTCAGCGAGCATAATTTATACAGTAGTCCCCCCATCCACTGTTTCTCTTTTCATGGCTTCAGTTACCCCATGGTCCAGAAGCAGATGATAATCCTTCTGAGGTTCCATCAGAAGGTCAATAGTAGCCTAACACTATGTCACAATTCCTACCTACATCATTCACCTCACTTCATCTCATCATATGGGCATTTTACTAGCTCACATCAGCATAGGAAGGACAAATACAAGACAAAAAGATATTTTGAGAAAGAGGGATCACACTGACATAACTTTTATTACAGCATCTTGCCATAATTATTCTATTTTATTATTAGTTATTGTTACTCTCTTACTGTGGCTAATTTATAAATTAAATTTTATCATAGGTATGTATGGATAGGAAAAAAATATATATATATATGTAGGGTTCAAGTACTGTCTGCAATTTCAGGCATCCACTAGGAGACTTGGAAAGTATGCCCCACGGATAAGAGGGAACTACTGTATTCCACTCCCTGAATGGGTTTCACAGAGAAGATTGTGGCCTTCCTATTTGCAGTCTGAACCTCCCGGAACTAAGCAGACTTTTCAATCTACATATACCACAGACCTGCAGCTTGATGTATTTGAAACCACATCAATCACCATCTTCAAAATCCATACATTCTTACACAAATTCCTGCTTTCCAACCCCAGTTATTTTTAGTCAGCTAGCTGACCTAGCAATTGAAGAAGTTTGGTGTGTAAATCCAGTTTTGCTTCCCTCTTAATAAGAGGTTATACTCCCTTGCTAAGAGAAGAAATTAAAATGCACAGCAACTAAGTAAAATCTTTACTGAAAAGAACCCAGTCACAATCTATGAAGATAGCTGGAGATAAGCGGTTGCTTCATCTCCTTAAAGGTCATAAATTTTCCAGCAGAATTTAAGCAAAAAACCCACAAGCCATGTAAATAGCAACTACATCAGTAATACCTGTTTTCCAGAATCTGTGTCCAAAAAAACAAATGAAGAGGCCAAGCAGGGCAAAAAGGGTGAAGAACACTTTGGTTGATACTCTTCCTAAAAATAATGAAAATTTAGTGGATAATATATCCAATTTAATACCTTATATTTAATTACTAGAACAAAGTTTCATGAAAAAAGCAAAGTGAGCTGACAATAATATATATACTTTAATTCATAATATATACATATACAAATACAAGCATACAAATTATAAACCTACTTTGGAAATACCCTTGCTACCCCTAACAAATTATTTTATGTGGGCAATGAATAGCAATGCTACTGCTGTAACAAAAAGAGGAAGCAACAATCTATGCTTCCGGACGAGGTATGCAGCACTACTTCTGACATATTCTTGGGGTTTTGTGTGTGCATAAAATAGTTTTGTTTCTTCACAAACTGCAGGAAAAAAGGAGGCAACGGAAAGGAGAACTAGGGATTAAAAGAGATTTAAAAGACATATCAAATAAATAAGATGTACAGACGTCATCTGAAACCTGATTCAAATTAAAAAAAAAAACCTGAAAAACATTTAGGATGATTGGGAAAATGTAAATACTGGCTGTTAATTTGATGCTATTAGGAAATTATCTTCAATATTTTTCACTGAAACTTGTGTTGGTGATAAAACAGAGCTTATCTTTAAGACACGCGCACACACACACACACGTGCGCACATATACACACACACACACTGAAATTCTGTGAGCAAAATGATGGCCACGGATTTGCTATTACAAAAAATCCAGTAAGGAGGACCAGGAGGCAGAGACCCAGGTGGGTATATGGCTGAAATCAAATCGTGCCATGAATCGAAATCGTTAATGCTGAAAAATTAGTATATGAAGGTTCTTTGAAGCTCTCCATCATAAAAAGTTTTAACCGAAACTAAGATTAAAATAAAAGAACATGGGGCGCCTGGGTGGCACAGCAGTTAAGCGTCTGCCTTCGGCTCAGGGCGTAATCCCGGCGTTCTGGGATCGAGCCCCACATCAGGCTCCTTCGCTGGGAGCCTGCTTCTTCCTCTCCCACTCCCCCTGCTTGTGTTCCCTCTCTCGCTGGCTGTCTCTCTCTCTGTCAAATAAATAAATAAAATCTTTTTAAAAAAATAAATAAATAAAAGAAAAGAACATGTACTACACCGTAAGTCACACATGAACAAATTACTGCCTGTCTTCATTCCACATATTGCTTCTGAAAAAAATGTAGCATTATAACTAACAATAAAGCACAATATAGTTCATGATGCCCAAGAATCCCAAAGCTCATGGTCCTTAATAGGCACCAAATTAAATATAAATAACATGAACCAAAAGATAGTTTACCAAAGAGAAAACGACACTTACTAAATTCACCATTATGACCTTTGAGATCAACTCAAGAAAGTAATCCCTGAACTAAAAACAGAAACAAAACACGCATATAATCTCATGTGGGAAATGTTGCAATGTTACCACAGGTGAAAACGCATAAAACGCTTAAGAGTGCTCACACGGAAGTATCGGGAAGACGTACCGTTAAACAAACATAAGGCAGAAGACCAGCATTTGCAGGGCATGATACATACCCACACAGCAGCTTTTCTGAGAACAAAGCACCCAAAAGAAAGATGAAACAAAAGATAAAACGCCACATTCTGCTTATTTCAGACCTGTGGTTGATTGCTGTTCTATGATTTAATCTTTACACCACAAGCGTGGAGTTTGCTGGGATAGTTGTTTTTCAAATGCAAATCTGGTGGCAGTCTCCAGCGAATACAATCATCAAAGTTAGCAAGATCTTCCAACCCAATAAAAACGGACACAGGCAGTTAGCTTTCCTCCCCGGTATCAGACAGCAGAGAGGAACTAAATGGAATCCCCTGTCACTGTACCAGGAAAGGACCAAAAAAAAAAAAAAAAAAAGATACAGGAAAAACCAGAGAGCAGAAGGTTTCATAAGAAGCAGACTCTAGAGACAACACGAGAGACAAAATGGGCACTCTGGGGGGCAGTGAAGACAAAGGGGTGAATGGACTAGGAGGATAGAAGACAGTCCAGGAGAGCAGTGTTTAATCATCACGGTATCATAACTCTAGGTTATGATACACAGGCCGAGGTTTTAAATAAAAGGCAATGTGGATAACTCCTCCCTACTCCAAGCTCAGGAAAGATACACATCAAGCTTGAGAATGAAAGCAACACTAGGACCAGCATCACTAGGAGGGGTCAACTCCAGGCTGGAGGAACAGGATCAGAGCCCCCTTTCCCCTGGGCTAATACTTGGAGACGGAAACCCAGGAGAGGGGGGCTTTCGAATTAGGAGGGGCTCTGGTGAGGAAGGCCTCAAGGGAAGGGGACTAGAGGAACCTAGATTAAGTCTATCAGTGAAAAATACAGAACTTATATCTGCCTGGGTCTCCTACATTGTATCTCTCCAGGATCCTGAGTGTGACAGTGGAAGACTGGATGGGATACAGCTATGACGGAGGAGAAGGAACCCTGGTCCCTGAACACAATGGATAGACTTTACCCTTTAGAGCAAAACTCCTGGAAAGTGCTATTTGGACTTTTCTCCAATTTCTTTCCTCCTATTTGTTTGTTTGTTTGTTTAAAGATTTTATTTATTTGACAGCGAGAGACAAAGTGAGAGAGGGAACACAAGCAGGGGGAGTAGGAGAGGGAGAAGCAGGCTTCCCACCAAGCAGGGAACCCGATGCAGGGCTCAATCCCACTTCCCTGTGATCATGACCTGAGCGGAAGGCAGACGCTTGACGGCTGAGCCACCCACGCACCCCTCCTCTTATTTGTTCTTGAACATACTCCAGTAAGGTTACCCCAGTGCTCCACTGAAAAAGCTCTGACACCAACGGCCTCCACGTTGCTAAATCCAGTGGTCATTTTTCAGTTCCTAATTTCCTGACCTCTAAGCGCCAGAGCCCAGGGCTCTGTCCTTAGACACGTCTTTTCTACATTCTCACTCCACAGTAAGGCCATCTAGTCCATGGCCTTAAATGCTGTCTATTCACTGGATGACTTTCAAGGTAATCCCCAGCCCACACCCTTCCCCTGAATTCCAGCATACTTACAACTGACAATTCAACATGTCCACTTGAATGCTCCCTAAGGTTCTCAAACCGAACGTGTCCAAAACTAAACTCCTGATACGTCCTCCCAAACCTGCCCCTCCACCAATCTTTCCCAGAATGGCAGTTTTAGCTCTCTAGTTGCTCCGGCCAAAATCGTAGTCGTCTTTTACACCTTTCTTCAACCACTCATCCAACCAGCAATATTCCCTGGCTCTATTTCGAAATATATGCAGCCACTCATTGGCCAAATTTGGGATGATTTAACATGAAAATAATGATAGTAATGGATTATTATCCAGAGGATTACGAATCCATGGACTCATGTATATAAATAAATAAATAGGGGAGAAGAGAAATCTCTTGCTTACAATAGAATGCCAACTAATATTAAAAATGATGAAATTACAAAATTGCCATTTGGCAACCACCTAGTAATAAATGCTGAAAGGGAAAAATATAATGGGGAAACCTGGCAGATACCACTAACCAAATAGTCAAGGTTATCACCACCAGTAATGGGACAAATAGATACCAAGTGCGTCCTAAGAAGGGCACAACATCGCTTTTTTGTATTCCCACCAAAAATGCACAATGTGGGGAGCCTGGGTGGCGGTTAAGCGTCTGCCTTCGGCTCAGGGCGTGATCCCAGAGTTATGGGATCGAGCCCCACATCAGGCTCCTCCACTGGGAGCCTGCTTCTTCCTCTCCCACTTCCCCTGCTTGTGTTCCCTCTCTCGCTGGCTGTCTCTATCTCTGTCAAATAAATAAATAAAATCTTTAAAAAAAAAAATGCACAATATGAATTTAATCATGAGGAAACATCGGACGAACCCAAACTGGGTTCTAAAAAGTTAGCCTGTACTCCTCAAAAAGGTCAAGGTCTTGAAAGTTAAATCCAGACTGAGGAATTGTTCCAGATTACAGAAGACCAAAGAGATGTGTCAGTTAAATGCAACATGTGATCAAATTTTTTTTTATAAAGGACATTAGTGGAATAACTAGTGAAACTTAACAACAACTGTAGATTAAATAACAGTGCTGTATCAAAGTTAACTTTGTGAATTTGGTCATTTTTACTATGGTTACATAAAAAATACATAGAAATATTTAAGGGAAAAATATCTTTCTGTCTGCAACTTACTCTCACGCGGCTCAAAGAGTCGTGTATGTGTACGTACATGTGGAGAGAGCGTGCACATGAGCGCACCATAAAGAATAAAAAGCAAATAGCATCATACGTTCACATGTGAGGAATCCGAGTGAAGATGATGCAGAAACTCTTTGTATTTTTGCATCTTTTCTGTGAAACTATTTCAGAAACACACACAGGATGATCTTGCAACGCCTCCACTGCCACCATCCGATCTAAACCACTGTCCTCTGTCACCTGAATTACCACGCTCCGTCTCCGTGTCTGATCCTACCCCTGACTTTTCTCCTAAAAGCAGCCGGAGTGATCCCATCACAACAGGAGTCAGATCATGGCACTCCCTTCTCAAACCCACCAATGCCTCTCCATTTTGCTCTGAGTAGAAGTTTCTGCCTGCACTGTGACCTACCAGGCTGCACCTCTCCCCCTCCTCAGGCTCCTCCAGCCCCGCTCTCGCTGCTGTTCTTAAACATACCAGGAAGGCCCCTGGCTGAGGGCCTTAGTTCCCTCCGCCCAGCAGTACTGCCCGGACACAGGACTCCCTGCCTCGCCTCAGGTCTCCACCCGATGGTTAGCTTTAGCATGGGCCTCCCTGGCCATGGCTCTCAAACTTCTTCCCTCACTGTCACTTGTTATTATCCACTTTTCCTACTGAATGTTTGCTTCTTAGCGCTCAGCAGTCTCACATGATGCATATTTTACAAATTCATCTCGTCTGTCTCATCTCCCCCAAGAAAACGCAAGCTCCAGGAACACAGTATTCTGTCTGTTTTGTTCTCTGCTGTATCCCTGTGCCTGGAACAGAGAGCAGAACATTGGAGGGGCTCAAAAGGCATTTGCTGAATGAATGAAGACTAGACAAGAGCATTTTTTTAATATTCTTAAGTTCTGGATTGGTTGACCTAGATCTGCAAAGTCAAAGAAGAAATTTCGAAGTTTAAATCCATATACTCACCAAGGGAAGAACAATTATCCTCCTTGGCCTCAAAGCTGCAAGCATAAGTGTGAGCAGGAACATAAGCAGCAGATGTATTTAGAAGTGGGTCTCGAACAATGACGTTATAAATGACACCTTGTCCTCGGAGAGAGGAGAAGGAAACACTTGTCTTATCATTAGCTGTTAGGGTAACCACCTGAAGCCAAAAATAATGTGTGATTTGTGTTCAGAGTTTTTTTAAAAAGGCTATTCAATTATAACCCCACCTGCATGTGATATTAAATTGTAATATTAAATTATAATTCTTGTTTAAAATACACACCAACCCATTCAGTGCTCTCAAACAACTGTCCTACACAGTTTATATGTGCTAATATAAGCAAGTTCTTACACAAAATGCTTCTCAAGTTTTTGTACAGCATCAAACGTTAACAATTTAAGTAAAATATGATATAAAGTGTAAACACTAGTCAGGACAAAATAAAAAAAATTTTTTTGTCATCTACTAGATTGTAAACAACACAATGGCAAGAACTAGATCTTGCTCACTAATCCTTCTTCCCTCCGTACTTAGCACAATGCTTGGCACACAGTAAGTGTTCTATTACTACTGGCTATGGAACTGCCAACAGACAAGTGTTTATGAACATCTCACAGAGAGGACCCATTTACCTGGGTCCTTATTTCTTCAATAAGAAAACATTCCATATAGTTATATTACGCAGTGGTCCTTTGCTTCAAAACTTCCATTTTAAAGGCTGTCTCTTAGATAGGTAATAAATGTAACAGAAGAAACAAAAGCACTTTTTAGCCATAATACACTAATACATTCCTGCTAATACAAGTGAGAACATTTAATATTAGAGTTTCAGAAATAATTATAAGCCTCTTAGAAAACTTCTTCTGTTTAAAAATATTGCTTAGCCTTCAAAAATGTGTTTCTGGCAAAGGACTGGTCAAGTTCAACAAAATGTTAACATTACCTCCTACTCCATTTTTATTGTGAAACATTCAACCTTATAGAAATGCTGAAAGAATAATATAATGAATAAACTATATACCACAATTTCAATTTAACAATTGTTAATATTTAATCCTATTTCTTTTTTTATTCCTCCTTCTTCCCCTCTATTTTTTCTCTATCTCTGTTTTTTCCTGCTGAATCATCTTTTTTTTTTTTAAAGATTTTATTTATTTATTCGACAGAGATAGAGACAACCAGCGAGAGAGGGAACACAAGCAGGGGGAGTGGGAGAGAAAGAAGCAGGCTCATAGCGGAGGAGTCTGATGTGGGGCTCGATCCCATAACGCCGGGATCACGCCCTGAGCCGAAGGCAGACACTTAACCGCTGTGCCACCCAGGCGCCCCTCCTGCTGAATCATCTTGCAATAAGTCGGATATCATGACATTTTACTTCCAGTGGGCACATCCTAAAACACCGTTTCTCAAGCTTAATGTGCCTATAATCACTGGGGGGAGGGTGTTAGAATTCAGATCCTGATTCTACTGGTAGAGGAGGCACCTGAGAGTCCACTTTTCTAGCAATCTCTCAGGTGATGCCGCTGCTACCCATTCATCTACCACACTCTGAGTAGCAAGGTTGAGAATAAGGATATTCTCTTCTATACCCATATACCTTAGCTCACCTGAAAAAATCAATAATCTCTTCTCTAATACACAGTCCATACTCAGATTTTCCCACATCTTTTTTTTTTTTAAGATTTACCTATTTGAGAGAGAGCGAGCGAGAACCCACACAAGTGGGGGGAGGGAGAGAGAGGGAATCTCAAGGGGCAGGGTGGGGGTGGGGGTGGGTCCATCTTACTACCCATGAGATCATTATCTGAGCCAAAACCACAAGTCAAAATCACAAGTCGGACAGTTAACTGACTGAGCGACCCAGGTGCCTCCCTCCCCTGCCATGTCTTCCATAGCTTTTCTCCCCCTTAACCAAAATCCAACCATTTCATGCATGGCGTTTGTCTCTGATATCTAGAACAGTCCTTTCCATCACTCTCTCCCACCCACCCAATGATTTTTATTTATTTTTTTTTAAAGATTTTATTTTATTATTTATTTGACAGAGATAGAGACAGCCAGAGAGAGAGAGAACACAAGCAGGGGGAGTGGGACAGGAAGAAGCAGGCTCACAGCAGAGGAGCCCGATGTGGGGCTCGATCCCATAACACCGGGATCACGCCCTGAGCTGAAGGCAGACGCCTAACCGCTGTGCCACCCAGGCGCCCCCACCCAATGATTTTTAAAGAGATTAAGAGCAGTTGTCTTTTATTTGTTTGTTTTGGGGTGGGGGGAGAAGGAGAGAAAGAAATCTCAAGCAGGCACCATGCCCAGTGCAGAGCCCAATAAAGTGCTCAATCTCATGACCCTGAGATCATAACCTGAGCTGAAACCAAGTCAGTTGCTTAACCTACTGAGCCACCCCGGCACCCCCAGATCAGCCGTCTTATAGGGGCACCTGGCTGGCTCAGCTGATAAAGCTGTGACTCTTGATCTCATGGCTATTAAGTTCAAGCCCCAGGTTGAATATAGAAATTAGTTAAAAATAAAATCTTAAGGGGTGCCTGGGCGGCACAGTTAAGCCTCCCACTCATGGTTTCGGCTCAGATTGTGATTTCAGGGTTGTGAGACTGAGCCCCTTGTCAGGCTCCACACTCAGTGCTAGAGTCTGCTTAAGATTCTCCTTTGCCTCTCCCTCTGCCCCTTACCCCCTACCACCTGCTCATGCTCTCCCTTTAAAAAATAAATAAAAATAAAATCTTAAAAAAAAAAAGCAGTTGTTTCATAGAACATTCCACAATCGATTTGTCAGAGTATGCTCTAGGTGTCCAACCTGTTCTTCCACCCCACGTATTTCCTATAAACAGGAACTCCAATAGACTAAATTCAGGTTAAACATGTTTTGCTAGAATACTTCACAAGTGATGGTGATGATGTCAGACTGAGTCACATGAGCACAAAAGGCAAGCTACCTGCTATCAGTGAAGCTAACTGACCACATGGATAAGACCAAGACCATCAGATCATCCCACTCCAAAAGTAAGTTTTCCCTTTGCAATTAGAATTAATCTGAGCATGCTGGGAATACCCCATTCTCAAGAGTCTTTCACCTGCTGATTCTTCCCTGAATTATTTCAGTGAGGGTAGAAAATGGTGATTTTCTAAACTTATTACTCCTTCTACATTGACTGGCCAACATTCTTCCATGAAGAGCCTTCTTTCATCAATGAGGATGAATTACAGTGCCTCTTTAAAAAGGCATCATAAATTCCTTCTCTGTATCGATTTCCAGAGTAATTTGGTATAGGAGTCTCTCCCGATGAGTATCAGTATGGACTTGTTTTTATTTATTCAAAACCTATAATCAATCATTACTCTTTTTGATGACTGAATTGTCCCAAAGTTGGCCAGTGCAAGCCTCTTCAAACAGGCTCCAACTCTTTTCAACGTGCCCTCATGAGTCAACGAGGGTTTCCCTGAACTCTGGCATACAATATTCTAACTCTTCACTGAAAGTTAAAGAGTAACCTAAAACAGTCCTGTTACATGAATTCTTATATTCTTCATGAGAAGAAACATGATCTTTAAAATTTTCTATGTAAAAAGGCAACTGGTAAACTTATCCAAAGAGCTTCCAAATTTGTGAATAAGCATGATAAGTTCTCTTGTATAAGGCTCCTTCTTAGCATGTGACCATGACATCCTACGGGACACAACGAAATGAGACGTTGCTCTGCAATAGACTGAGGGCCTGGGCTAATCACACAGGCCACTGCTTTCTATAAAATCCGGTAACCATCAACCTTCTGGAAGTCAGAGCAGTCTAGAAAAACTCCACCCATAAACCATCAGACTGAAGGATGAACTTCTATATTAGACTGCTATCAGGTACCTTTTAAGACATAAATCCTGCCCTCCACAAAAATCATCTGTAACATGAATCTCAAGTTTTAATATGCATAGGAATCACCTGGGGACCTCAAAATGCAAATTCTGATTCAGTAGGTCAGGGGTGGAGCCAAGGCCAGTTCTAACAAACTCCCAGCTGGTGCTGATGCTGCTGGCCCATACCCCACACTGGGCATTCCAAGAGCTTGCAGGGGTTCCAAAGGTCAGAGAAAACTTTCGCTTCCAGTTAGAGACTTCTGAGATTGGGTTTAAATATTAATGACAGGGGCACCTGGGTGGCTCAGGGGGTTAAGCAGCTGACTCTTGGTTTTGGCTCAGGTCGTGTGATCTCAGGGTCATGAGACTGAGCCCCATGTGGGGCTTTGCACTCAGCGCAGAGTCTGCTGGTCCCTCTCCCTCCCCCCCTCTCCACGTGCACATGGGTGCTCTCTCCCTAAAATAAATAAAAACAAAGTATTTTAAATAAATAAGCAAATATTAATGACAATATGTATATCCTTCAACAGTTGCTCACTGTTTTTTTAAAAAAAACACTGTACTTTTATATTTGCCAAAAGTTTCTATCTAATAGTTATGGGAGTACATAGAAAAATCACTTTCCTCCATAGCTCAAGATTACCCGGTCATCTATGTGACAGCAACTAAAATGTAACGTAATTTACATGCATCTCCTCAAAAGCCAACATTACTTTGGGATATCACTAGCAAGACAATGACAGAATGAAAGAGAATAGTGAGAACCCCAGAAAGATCAAGGAAACTATAAAGAAAAAAAGCTCCTGGTAGCTTCTCCCCTTCTCAACTCTTACAAAAGTGTCACAATCTGGCCACACAAATTGTAAGAACCAGACTTACCTTGATAGCATTGGCCTTCACCTGCGGCACCTCGGCCATCCTCTGCAGATGCTTCAGCAAGCCCTCCTGGGTGAGGTCATTCTCAGGCAGAAAATACTGATAGACATCATACAGCAACCTCCACCTAGAGTCCCGTCCCGTCCCAGTGTCACACGGCAGAGGATTTGTGCCTCTAAAGTCAACCAACAAAATGGAACATCAATCTCTTGTGGTGCATGTCTCATCTATAAAAGGAACCAAAAGCTCAAATTTCAAACTTCTGCAGCAATTCCAATTTTGGCATTACGAAGAAAAGTAACATACTGAGAGGCAGTATGGTTAAATAACCGGATGCTAACGTTAGTCAGGCGTGGAGTGACATGCCAGCTTTGCCACTTGTTAGCTATGTGTATATGGGCATGTCACTTAATCTCAGTGACCCTTAAGGAACCACCACCTCTTCTCAATAAAACTGGCAGGATTAAATGACCAAGAACAAAGAGCACTCAGCACTATGGATGATACACAGACAGCATTCCCATGTTACTCAATGTTAGCTAGCATTGCTAGTAAAGTAGAAACTAAGGCAGAGTTTTAATTAAAATAAAAAATCCTTACAAAAATATAAGGGTGTTTCATGGCTTCAGAATGCTTTCCATATTCAAAACTCTACAGAAACTAAATGTACTTCTAAGGTCACAACAGAGACTCAACATCTGGCTCTTCCTAAGAATGGAGGGCAGACAATATTAATTGTAAGTGACAGATCACGTATGACTTACAATGCTTAAACTACCTCCATTCCAAAATAAAATTAAACATTAATTCAATTTTACGAGAGAGAACCGGGGATTTGCGGAGGTCACTGACTCTACACAACAGCTAGTCATGCTGTCCTAAAAGCAGTTTTAAGAGATAGAAAGACATACCTTGCATAGCCTAGGTTTGCTGGGGCAAATTTAAGAGTTGTCTCAAAGAAATTATATTCCAAGTAAATGTTGGGATCAATATCTAAATCAAACTCCAAATTACAGCCTCCAGGGACAGGATCTGGTCGAAAAATAAGGAAGTTACTCAACATAGAATTCTCCTACATTCAAATTGTACTCAGAAAAATAGAACTCTACTCTTACAAGAACTTTCCATATAGAAGTTAAATATAATAGAGCTTCTGGTTTTGTACTACCCCATGAACTGAGGTTAAAGAGGGAAAAGTTAATCGAGATTGAGGGCTCTGGAATAGAGGTCAGCAAGTCTTTTCTGTAAAGAGTAAGATGGTGACTATTTCAGGCTTCACACGCCTGATGGTTTCTGTGGCAACTACCCAACCCTTCCCTCGAGGCACGAAAGCGGCCACAGACAATATGTCAGCAAAGGAACATGGCTGTTTCTAGTAAAACTTTATGTACAAAACAGGCAGAGGCTGGATTTGGCTCATGGACTGTGTTTGCCAACCCCGGCTCTAGAGTTGAAAAGGTCTGGAGACAGATATTCTTAAGCTGGTATCCAAGAATGGGCTTTGGAGGTCCCATGAACACCTTGAAATTGTATGCCAAAGGTTGAATGCATGCATTTCTTAAGGAGAGATGTTTTCACTAGATTTGGGGGGTCCGTGGTCCCATAAAAAGAGCTTAAGAACCCAGGGACAGAGGGGAAAAAACACTGCCAAAGAGAAAAGGCACTCCATGGGCAGTAAAGAAAGGGGTGTCCACTTTTCACATGCTCCTTTAAACTGGAAAAAAGATGGTGTCATCCTCAGTGCTGGAAAAGTCTTTGTGTACATAAAAAAGTAAAAATAAAAAAGACCTCAAAGACTCCCAAGACCATGTATTGGAATAGCATTTGAATATTTAATTTCATACAAATTTTAGGTATTTCATTTACAATAATGTAGCTAAAACAGCTCTTCTTATTAGGAATCCTGTTCATGACGTTAAGCATGACAAAACTTAAGAGAAGTCACTTGATATGAGCTCAATTCTATGCAAATGACTGTCTATGGTAGACTCGAGTGGAAAGATTAAAATAAGACAGATAAAGGTAAACCAATTTAAAGATCTACAAGATCTCAACTTCATACACTCATCCAATCATTCCCACAGCTGGGTCCTGGTTTCCACCAACTGTTGGAATTCTGGTGGTTGACTTCCCCTGGCCGCATCTGGAATGGAGAAACCCAATGTGCATATCTGTTTCAACACTGCTCTTCTTTCATACTCTCCTTTCCCTGCATTTACAAATCTTTACCACACCCGAGAAAATGATATGGATTGTAATGGAAGCTCTACTCTAATTTTTCTTTGTATACTGTCCTTAATGAAAACCCAAAGTCTATGGTTTTCTATCAGGTCGTGACCTTTTGCTACATAGAACACTGTGTAAGAATAAATGAGTAGTCTAAATATCCTCACCTCACCTTTACTCCTCAATCACTGTAATCTAGTTTTCATCCCCACTGTGCCACTAAAATGATTCTCACTAAAGGCCACTCTTAGTTGCACTATCATATGGACACTTAGAGTCACTTCCTTGACCTCTCTGCAATGTACTATTTATCACTCCTGACTTAAAGCAGAAACTCCAGTCTTTTCTTTTACCTCCCTGACTCCTCCTTAGTCTTATGCTTATTCCTCGGCAGTTAGCATCGCCCAGAAACAGTGCCTGACATGTAGTAGGCACTATGAAAATATCCACTATTGTTTTTGCCCCTAAATCTCTAAGTACACGCCTAGACAATCTTACTCGCTTCCATGGCTTTTACTCAGAACCTTGCAGGTGGACATCTAACCTCAGGTCTCCACTCCACGCCCTTGAACTCCCTACTACGCATTTCCATCCAGATGCCCTACAGCATCTCAGATTCATTGTGTCCCAAACTGAAGTCACCATCTATCCCATCCCGACTGCCTAAACTGTCCACCACCACGACAACTCTCTTTCAACCCTATTTTGCATCGCTATCTCTTAGCAGCCCAAATGGGAAGCCTACGCTCCTCCCTTTTATAATCCATAACCACTGGTCATTGTGTCTCATCAATGCTACCTTCCAAACATCTCACTCTGAGCCCTTAAAGGTGTGCTGAGTCCTGACCCTGCGATGCCCTCTCCACACCACTCCCCATACTGCTTCTAGAGTTGACTTTCTGACAGATGAAATGTATATCATTCCTCTGCTTAAAAATTCTCTATGCTCCTTCAGAATAGAATACAAACCTCAAATTACATACATGGCCCTTCACATTCGTGGTTCCAGCCACACCCACCATTCTGCCGTTCTCCAAATACTCTCCATTCTTCTTCCATGCCTTCCTCTGCCTAGAATAACCAGCTAAAGTGTTCAGAACTGTGTCTTGCCTTTCTGTTACTGCTTCTCCAAGGGCTCCTTAAATTTTTTTTGAATTAATGACTGCATTCTTCTATGCCCTTACCTGGGCTTTCAATCATTATGCAATTCTTTCGGTCCCTTGCTGTTAAAATCTCTGATTCAATATACTCTACTTGCAATAAATACTTTTAAAAGGATTATAGTTTCCCTTGAATTTTCATGAATAAGTTCCACATTTTGGAGAGTCAATAGGGGGTCAAAGATAGAAAGGTTACCTCTTTCTGAGTAGGAGAGTGGGACGGCCATGTTTTGGACAGGCTCAGCATCTAAAGTCTCCAAGTGACAAGTGCACATACTCTGCTCTGGTCTAAGAATGAAAACCAGTCCTTTGTCAGTGCCTGTTCCTGAGGTATTGCGAAGGAGAGCCTGCAATTAGGTAGAAAAGAGTCATCACGAATAGGGTGTTAAGCAAAATATTTAAATTATAGGCTGGACCTAGTCTGCATGTCCTATTCCAAACCTTCTCAAAACAAGAAGGAAGAAACAAAGACCTTCCTTATAAAGAATTCACCTCTATATGCAGGTACCCAAGCATGTCATGGAAGAACTATTTAAATAGATGATCTCTGATAGGAATAGGAGACGCACAGTAACATTTCCAAGTTTTTCAATTCCCCAAATTAAGATTTACTATGTCAAGTACTAAGACTACTGTCAAATGACAAAACTGAAACAATTCAGTAAAGAGTTTGGTGTCCTTTATTCAAGGAAAAACAACCCACAGATTAGGGGCGTACAGTGCCTTATAAGCTGTGAAGAAGCACCTGAGGGATTTGGGGCAAAAGTGAGTTTTACAGTGTTAGAAAAAGCAAAACAGAAACATGGTTTTCCTAGCATGACTGGCTAGGAGGTCAGGAATTTCCTTTTAAGGAAGGTGAGCAGGTCCTCTTCTCTAAGGTAAGGTAAACGGGCTAGAGCAGAGCTGGAGGACAGTGACTGTCATGGTAGGTTTCCTGGACAGATGTTTCCCGTAAGTGCAAGCTGACTCAGGTTTAGATTTGGGACATGGACCAGGCCACTGAGGCAGCCTCCATCTTGTAGGTCCAATATACAAATAACTGTATCACCAAAAACATGAGCCCCACCCCTGAAGAATTCAAGTTCCGGAAAGTTTCTTTAAAAAACTGAGCTATAATCATCGTATTATAAACTACACATAAAGAATACCATTTGATAAGTTTTGATATACGTAGACACTTGTAAGCCATCACCACAATCAGAACAGTGGACAAACTTATCCACTCCGTGCTCCTTTCAAATCCTCCCTCACACTCCTCCACTCGACCATCCATTTGGAAAGCTTTTAGAATAACAAAATACTAAGTTAAGAGGTAGTAGTTCAGAGTGTTTTCTTAAAGCTAAGAAAATGGGAAGAAAAAAGTGCCAGATGGGTTTCAATTTGACAAGTGTAAGTGGAAACGATTCAAATACTAATCGAGCTGCAGAGTCAACAGTTTCAAAGAACCAACTTCTTTGATGACCCAAAAAAATCCAAAGTGCCACGCTTCTTCCAGAAGCGTAGAGGAAACAGGAACTACTCTCTTCACACAGACCACTCATTTCTAGAGCGACGTGCAGTTCTGGTCATCATCTTCTCAGTAGTATAAATACAGTGAGAACTAAGGGCAGCCCAAGAAAGGAACATTCAGGATAACTAAGATCCACTCTGCGTGAAAACTGAGGCCCAGCGTGCTACCCATTCAGGCCACTTCAGTCACATGAGTTAGGTCAACACTCCTTTATCCAGGCTCTGTTTCCTCACATGTAAAAACCCGCGTTGTAAGTACTTTGTTGAACTGTTGTGAGAATTAAATTAATTATATGGAAAACCAAATACAGGGGTTCCTAACTAGGAGCCCCAGAGCCCCAATCAGTTTCCAGAGGTCCCCATGAAATTATACAAATGTATCCCTGCATTTTGATGGGCAGAGTCCAGAGACTTTAGCAGATTCAAAGTCTGTGGCCCCAGGAGAGCTTAAGAACCACTGAACTAGCCCCTAGTAGGCATGCAAAAAATATAAATGCCTTTTTTTCAGTCCTTTCTCCTCCTTCAAATGCTGTCTTTGCTGTGATGTTATGAAGAAGGAAATCATCTTTGTAGCATTTTACTTTGTCTCCTATGTAAGGGCCTGAATAGGAAGTTTCCTTCTGAATTTAGTGCCAGAAAAGAAGGTTGGCTTCCCTGAAGAACTGGAATGATTTTGCCTTCTAAGAAAGTTATGACATTTAACATGCTTTGATTTCAGCTCTGGCTGCAAAGAACGCAGACAATATCTGAGTGGGGGTCATAAACACTGTTAACTCTTTTGCAATTAACATAATTTATTCCTTCCTCTTTTCCTTGATCATACTCTTCCATTTCTTGTCTCTTAAACTACCAAACACACAATTTCAAAACCTTCACGGTAGGGGCAGGAAGGCTAGAATAAAACATGTAAAATATTTAGTTTGAAAGATAACATGACCAATGCCTATAGAATATACATGAACTGGACTCAGACCACTTTGTTTAACAAATTCCAGAATATTAAGACAGGCTTATAACAATAGATAGGCTGAGGACAAATGAAAAGCAGCACGACTTCATACTGAGTGAAATTCATTTATTAGTCTATGGGGCTCATGTAGGCTGAATATAAATAGATTTATAAAAAGTTAATATAAATGGCAGATCCTTCATGGGTTAAGCTAATCCGGGGCATCTGAAAAACTTCCCAAAGGTGAGGCTGTGGTTGAAGGGGTTAGTGATGTTCTCTGAAATAGCGTCTTGAATGCAGGAAGCTGAGCACAGGGCTAGAGGACCTGAATATTGGGCTTCTTTTGTTTCCATGAGACTCCAAAGAATAAAGGTGATCCTACAAGGGTCTTAGTAAACTTAGTATACTAACACTATATGGCTGAACAATGATGGAAACCCATTAAAACATATTCAGAGGTAAAAATCATTAAGGACCCAATAGAGTAAGAAAAAAAGGTGAAAAATCATGAGGAGAGCTTAACTGCAGCTAGGAGACATCTGGTAAAGGCCACCCTCCCCCAAAACTTGGCAGTTGCTCACCCTCTCTTTAAGTCAGAGGTCACCACACTCAAGAAAGGCCTGAGACACACGCCTCTTAGCCAGTCTAAACCACTAACTTGACAGACTCCAATCTTGATTTTTCTAAGGCCATAAAGTTAAACATAAAGAGGCATCAAATTCTAATGTTTCTACTAAATACAAGACCCCAAAATATGGAAATGGTGTTTACAGAAATAACTCTCTGTACTTACCTTAGAAAAAGAAATTGTTGTGTTCTGATACTGTGAGTGTATTTGGAAAATAAGGAAAGATGCATTGCTCGAAATATGACGCAAAATGGCGTCCTCTGGAGAGGGCCTCTTGAGCTTGAAGTATCTAAACTTCCCTACGGAAAATTCAAGAAGACCTGCAATGGGAGAAGCATTTCATTATAACATTTGTACCTGTAATAGCGACGTGTAGAAATCACAGACATAAGCATACATGCACTCCTAATTTAATCCTCAGAAAAACCGGGGGAGATAAATATTATTATTACTGCCCCTATTTTACTGATGAGGACAGTTAAGCTTAAGAAGGGGGAGCAGCTAGTAGGGGCTCCTGGGTGGCACAGCGGTTAAGGGTCTGCCTTCGGCTCAGGGTGTGATCCCGGCGTTATGGGATCGAGCCCCACGTCAGGCTCCTCTGCTATGAGCCTGCTTCTCCCTCTCCCACTCCCCCTGCTTGTGTTCCCTCTCTTGCTGGCTGTCTCTATCTCTGTTGAATAAATAAATAAAATCTTTAAAAAAAAAAAAGGGGGGAGCAGCTAGTAAATGGTGGAACTGAGCACTAAAATATAAGAAAGGTGTTTCGAAAGACGCAAACAAAAGAATGCTCAGGATGCCTAAGATGCCCAGCACCCAGAGCGAGAACATTCCCCATTGTAAGCAGCCCTAACAATTCCATTCAAAACAGGGCTCCAAGTGGTGCCTGGCTGGCTCAGTCAGTAAAGCATGTGACGCCTGCTCTCAAGGTCATGAGTTCAAGCCCCGCGTGTGGTGTACAGTTGACTTAAAAAATAATTGTTTTTATTAAAAAAAAAAGGGGGGGTGCCTCGGTGGCTCAGTGGGGCAAGCATCTGCCTTGAGCTCCGGTCACAATCTCGGAGTCCTAGGATAGAGGCCTGCGGCTGACGCCCCACTTGGAGGAGAGCCTGCTTCTCCCTCTCCCGCTGCCCCTCCTCCCCCATGCGTGTGCACATGCTTTCTTTCTCTCTCTCAAATAAACAAAATCTTTAAAAACAACAAAAACAGAGCCCCTGAATTTAAGGATTTAACTACCCTAAAGAAGCACTAACAATTGTGAATACACTAATATTAAAAACAGAACCTGATCTAGTGAATTCTGAAGTCAGCCCAGCCCAGAGGGATACAGGTGGCTTCAATTTTATCCCACCAATTACGAGCTGTGTGATCTTAGGCAGGTTACTTAATTTCCTTAAAGCTCAATTTCTTCATCTGTCAAATGGGACTGTTAGCACCTAGCTTGCAAAGGAAAGTACCATCAACACTGACAAAAATGTCTGAGTGCTTACATGAGGTACTTCACAGACAGTCATAGAGTCGTGAACCACAGGCATTCTGGAAAAAGGAGCTTTTGTTTAAGGATCAAGCTCAGAGTCCACACCAGTTTTGCAACACCTCATCTAGGCCTTTCTCATCTGTCTTCTTGCCTCCGCTTCTGTTTCACTCATCCACTCACTATATCTTTCTCCCAGCTGCACCCGGTTCTTTCTTTGATCAACCTAATTCTCAAACAATCCACCGAATAGGTTGCTTTTACTTGTGTGGTCCTGGACGCCCATCCCATCCTCTACCCTGCAGTTAGCATCTCTCTGCAGAAATTGCAGACAAGCTTCCACACATTACATAAGCAGGCTTGGTGGGGGCGGGGGGTTCGAGTCTAAAAATAGAAAAAAAAGATTTAAATTTAAGAAAGATGAAAAAGAGTTGACAAAAGACTTTAAGTCACCAGAGTCCCACTGTGGAACCATCATTTTATTTTAGAAGGAAATTAGAGTCAGTGGGTGGTAAAGGAAAGTACTCCAGACGTTAAACAACTTCAAACTCATTCTTATGTACTATTTCCCAAACAGGTTAATTTTCAACACTTTTTTTTTTAAACACATGTATTCCATCTGGATGATTTAAAAAAGACTACCAACAATGGCTAACCAAGAAAGCCAAACAGAATATATGAATAATGCTAGGCTGAGATCAAAGGTTACTCTACGAAAGTTCCCCAAACCTCGTGATGCCATTATATTACCTTCATAACTTTTTTATAATTAATGATAGAAAAAAAAAGTCAGTGGTGGCTACGATTTAATTTCTGAAACTCCAGGGAAAATTTTAATTAGTGGCAACAATGACAAATGAAGATGGCATATTTCCTCTTTATGTAAGCAGACACATGTTTTACCTTTTATGTAGAACTAAACTCCAGCCAGAACAGAGGTAAAAATATTAGGAAGAATTTAATAGAATCTGGATAGGGAAGTCTAGAAAATGCGAGGGAGTTTTTTGTTTTCCTTTTTATAAAGGGAAATAAGAAAAACATTTTTTACATTTTCCAGGTTTTCCCATCATCGTGATTATTTTATTAGGAAACCAAATTATACATAAAATTAAGTGGGTCTCAGTAAGTGGCATTAAAAACATTGCACGTATCATACTTTAATTTTGGTCCCATCTACCCTCTGACTTCCAAGTCTTCAAAATATCTACAAATTCTCGTCTGTCAAACTAAAAGCACTACATTTGTTTTCCGAGGAACTAGCTGGATTTCCATCCTTTAACTGTTCAAAGCACTCAGCTCATTTTTTATTTTGCTTTTTTTTTTTAAAAAAAAATCCCAGTGTAGGTAACAGTTTAATATTAGCTTCAGGTGTAGCAGTCAGCTCATTTACCATCTGCCTTTTCTAGTCATATTTTCAGTCTTTAAGGTTTTTTTTTTTTCAGTTCTTCCCCTTTCTCCCCCATTTTCTCTATTTGAACAAATATTTATGAAGTTCTTATGGACCACCTGTTCTGCCTATTGGGTACTGTGATCAAAACTGGTTCAAATGAATCTGTGAAGGTTGTCCAAGATTTCCATAGTTCTCACTAAATTTGCCCTTAAGTGTATCTTAGAAACTGTTCAAATAATCTGTATGTTTATCCCCCATTACACAGGCCTTGAATCAAAACTCTACCCAGAACCTTTAAAAGCCCTGGAAGAGATTAAAGCTATCAACTAGGGATGCCTGAGTGGCTCAGTCAGTTAAGCTTGACCAAGCCTTTGGCTCAGGTCATGATCCAGGTATCCTGGGATCGAGTCCCGGATCAGGCTCCCTGCTCAGCAGGGAGTCTGCTTCTCCCTCTACCTGCTGCTCCCCCTGCTTGTGCTTTCTCTCTCTCTCTGTTGCTCTAATAAATATAAAATCTACAAATAAATAAACAAAGCTATCAACTAGTTAAGTCTTGGTGTCAAGCTTTTCTTAACCTTCCCTTAACCTATCACACAGGGATGAAAATAAATCACAACTCAGAAATACTTGGAGAACCAAAAATTTCAGTGTTTTAAAAGACAGTAAGGAAAGAGAACCATAGAAATTAAAACACATTATTAAACAACTGATAACTTAAGGTAAATAGGGGTATTAAAAGTAGGTATCACTGCAAGTGTATTTTAAGGGATTTTTTCTTTTCTTTACACTTTTCACTGTTTATCAAATTTCTATAATAACGAGATGTTCTTAGCAGAAACTGCACAATTTGGAAAAAACCTCCATTTTTGATAGCACTCAAAACACAGATTCTACCTCAAGTCTTCATCTCAAAATTTATAAAAATAGGAACACACCCTAGACAAAATGATGACACTCTCTCAACACTTCCATCACTTGTTTTGTTTTTCCCTTAAAATGGTAATATTTTTCCAGATAATATATAACCTCTATTATAAAAAAGGCAAGAAATGTCGATAAAATCAATACCTACAGCAAATATACTGTGCAGAAATAATCACTATTAACAGTTTGGTATACATCTTTTAGGACTTAGGCAGATATAATGAGTATTTCTACATACAGGGAAAAATATAAGTATGTTTGGTATAGCCCATTTAATAGATCTTAGACATCTCTGCGTGCCAACATAGATAATTCTAGCTTTACCATTTTAAAAGTTACATAATATTTCACTCTGTATGTAACCATAATTATTTAACAAATCCCCAACTGATGAACATATAGGCTGTTACCATTCCAGCTTAAAAAAATAAGAAATAGTTGTTTTTGTGAAAGTCTTCTAAAAAGCATACATACACATCAGGCAACCTATTTGAGAAGGTTTTTGCTGTGACAGCATAACAGATCACCTTTGATCCTAAATGGTTAAACTACCTAAAAAGTCTTGTTCGCATTAAGAAAATCAGAAATGAAAACAAGCAGTCCATGTGAAAATATATAATGATCAGGACCAAAACATGAAGTTACAGTCTCTGCTTCTGACTTTAAGAAAAACACGTGGCTACAACTTTCATTGATTACTTCCTGGATTTCCAGAAGCCATGGGAAAGACGACACCTCACTAACCCTCTTTCCCCGAATACCTGTAGCAGGAACTTGGCAGATGGAAGGTAATAAAAGAGATTAGGTATTTATGACTTAAAAACCTGATCACTTGACAAAATAAGTAGGGGCTTTAAAAGAAGGTGCCTCTGGTGGTGTATTTTAAATGATTTTTTTTTCCTTTTCTTTGCTCATTTCTTTATTTTTCAAATTTTCTATAGAACTCATAAGGTATCCCTATTAGAAAGAAATTCTAATACAGTGGTTATCCTTCCTGGCTGTATATTATAATCATCTGGAGGTACCTTTTAAAAACTATTGCTGCCTGGGCCCCTTTCCAGACTGCTTAAATAAAAATCCAAGGGGTTAGGGTACAAGTGTCAGTTAAAAAACATTTATTGAAATAACATACACATAGAGAAGTGCACGAAGTTTACACTGTAGGTAAAGAAAGAGCATTCTGGGGCGCCTGGGTGGCAGAGCGGTTAAGCGTCTGCCTTCGGCTCAGGGCGTGATCCCGGCGTTATGGGATCGAGCCCCACGTCAGGCTCCTCTGCTATGAGCCTGCTTCTTCCTCTCCCACTCCCCCTGCTTGTGTTCCCTCTCTCGCTGGCTGTCTCTATCTCTGTCTTATANAAAAAAAAAAAAAAAATTTAAAAAAAAAAAAAAAAAAAAAAAAAAAAGAAAGAGCATTCTACCATCTTAGAGGCCTTGTGGTCCCTTCCAATCACCAAGCCTTCCCTCCCACCCAGAAATACCACGACCCTAACTTCAAACACCACAGATGGGCTTTGCCTCTTTCTGAAATTTAATTAGAATCATACAGGATGAATTCTTTTGTACCTAGCTTTTTAAAAATCAATACTATACCTGTGAAATACACCCAAGCTACTATAGTAACCATGACTTACTCATTTTCATTGTTGTATACTTCATAAAAAGAATATATCACAATTTACTTATCTATTCTTCTTTAATCAACAATTGGATTACTTCTAATTTGAAGTTATTATGAATAACTCCAAACATTTTTTGTATCTGTCTTCTGGTGCACTTACGTAAACATTTCTACCGGGTAGAACCCAAGAGTAGAATTATCAGGTAATAGGGTATACTTATGCTCTGCTTTAGTAGATATTGCCAAACAGTTTTCCCCCATCATTCTGCCAGTTTACACCCCTACCAACTTGTGGAACAGTATTCTGGTTGCCCAACTGTCTTACCAACACTTGGTATCATCAGTGTCTCTGTTGGGTGCATAGTAGTATCTCACTGTGATTTCAATGTGCATTTCCCTAATTATTAAAGATGTTAAGAATATCTTGTTTTGTTTACTGGTCATTTGGACACTTCCTTTGTAAAAGGGTCTGTGTTCACAACTTTTGCTCACTTTAAAAATAGACTGTCCTTACTGAATTTTAGTTCTTTATACATCATTGATATGAGCATTCTGTCAGTGTATCTTCTGATTCTTGTAGCTCATCTTTTCACTCTTGTTACCTTTAGATTAACAGAAGTTTTCATTTTAATGTAGTCCAATTTCTTTATTTTTTTCTTTTATGCTTAGTCCTTTTTGTGTGATTCTAACCCAATCTTTGCCAACATCTTCTAAGATCATGAAGACATATTCCCCATGTTAACTTCTAGACCTTTCTTTTACCTTTGACATTTAAGTCTAAAATCAATCTAGAGTTGATTTTTATACATGGTGTGAGGCATGGGGTCAAGGTTCATGTTTCCATATGCATATCGAGTTGACATAGCAGCCTTTATTGAAAATATCACCATTTTCCTACTACTCTGCAATTCCAGTTTTCACATATGTGACCACAAGTGTTGGTCTGTTTCTGGACTCTTAATTGTATTCCAGTGGTCTCTTTGTCTATCCTAACACCAGTATTACATCATCTTCATTTCTGCCTCAAATTTGTTCCTTCCTTTCAAGACCGTCTTGACTATTTTGGCCATTTTTCAACTCCATGTATATTTTCAAAAGCAGATTATCAATTTCCACAAAAAAGCTGCTGGGGGTCTGACTGGGATGACAATGAATGTATTAATTTTCTAATTTATGAATCTGAGATATCCCTCTGCTTATTTAGCTTCTCAATTTATCTCAAGAATGCTGTACGGTTTTTTTTCTGTAGACATCTTTACATATTTCATTATAATTACCCCTAAATATTCTATGTTCCTTGATGCTCATGGGAATTCATTTTTTCTTTTAAATTTCAATTTCTAGTTGTCTCTTCACCAATCTGCCTTTTTAAAAAGTTCTCCAGGTGATTCTAATGTTCAGCCAGGTCTGAGAACTCCTAACATAATGTTTAATGAATTAGGAAAGGATAAGTATATTTTTCCTATTTTTAGTCATCTTTAACCTAACTTCTGTGTGAAAATCCTTCGGCAGTATTACCTTGGCAGTCTATTAGCCATTTCTCAATTTTTATAGAAGATTGCATATTCACCAAACCAGTTGTGGTCTGACTCTTGGCTATGCAGGGCCTTGTTATATTTGACATCCTGGTGTCTAGTACAGTACCAGTCACATAGTTGGCACACAGTAAATGTTTGGTGAATGTTGGCTGAATGTTATGACCTCAGGAAAGTAATTTACTTCCTGTGGGCCTCAGTTTCCCCATGGTGAAATGGAAGGCATGTACTGCATACATCATTTGGCTGCTGAAAATATAAAACAAACAGGAAAAACAAATTTTAAACTGTCCAATGCTACACAATAAAGTATCATTACTAACTTCCCTTAGGTTTCCAGCATTACAGAGGCCCATCTCCTTATTAAAAAAAAAAAAGAAGTCAGGCATTCAATACGGCCCTACAAATAAACTAGTAGAAAGACGGGGACTATACACACCCAGCATGTCCATCATAAACATCAAAATGAGAAAGAGACTTCCACAGAGCGACAGGGGAAAATACTAAAAATCAAACTTAACAGTATAGTCTGGCAGAAAATGCATTTAATTTCTACTCAAAGAATAGACACAGCAAAAGAAGACATGTATCCAAAATATATCCTGAAGAAATTAACAGGAACTTCTCCTCTAAGCCATCTGGAAAAGGATTCACTTTATGAGGCATAATTAGATCTTATGACTTTGTGAGTGGGAAGGAAAAAGACAGCACATCAAATGATATCGCAGACAAATGGCTAACGTGGAGACAGAGCACTTAGGCTGTGGCTCTCCTCTAAAAAACAATGGCTCTGCTTTTTCTGCCAAAGATATTTTTTGCCTTCTGACCCATAGCCAGGCACTCTCTTCTATTTTTCATACGTTCCTCCACTTCTACCCAGGGTTATTTTTCTTTCCAATAATTTCTTTCTAAAAAGAGCTGCCCGATTCTAATCTTTTCCTTTTCTTTCCCAATCAGATCCTAAACTCAAACCTTAAAATGATCCAACTCTATTTTTTGTTTTACTAAAATTTACCTGTTTGTGCTTTGACACAACCAAATTCTAGATCTCTGAAAGCTAAGTCTTTATAGTTCTTTTCAGTGAACTAAAAAAAAAAAAACAGTTCAGATACTTAAATTGGTCAGCATTCAACTGCCCCTCCCCAAGTCTCATTTATATCTTATGAATTTTCATTAGCCCTAAAAGCTGAAAGGAAACACAGAAATGTACACACTACCTTTCACATACTTTTAAAAGAGATCACTTACAACGAAGTACAGAAATGGCCTACTACCTTAAATTCAGCACCAGCAATAACACAAATACTAGTAGGCCCACACGACATTCTGCTCAACTCCAATTACTATGTAATTCCATGTAAATTACTGGATATGAATCCAAAACAAGAATGAAAGGTATTAAATACAAAACTACCGAACTAGAAAAGGTCTGAATCACAGCCCTCCTGACTCAGAAGCCTACAACACAACGACAAACTCAATCTCTCCAATTCTTCACCTGTTAAAATGGAGATAGTTGGGGCACCTAACTCTTGGTTTCCGCTCAGGTCATGAGCTCAGGTCATGATCTCAGGGCCGTCGGGAGGATCCAGCCCCACAATCAGGCTCCACCATCAGCAGGGAGTTTGCTTGGGATTCTCTCTCCCCTTCTCCCTCTGCCCCCCCACTCACATTCACTCACTCCCTAGCTCTAAAGTAAATAAATAAATCTTTAAAAAATGAAATAAAATGGAGATAGCACCACCACTACCTCCCTCATAAGCTATTTTGAGGAATGAGAATTCACAGAATTAAGTGTAAAGCACCAAACTAAGTAAAATATTCTTATAGGAGGGCACCTTTGTTGAAGTGGAAGGACCATGAAAATTAAAATTGCAGCAAACCACACTTGGGTTCAAATACCGCCTGTGCCCCTATTAACTGTTCTCCTGTGTAATGAACATCATCTAGGGCCTCAGCTTCGTCCCCTGCTGAGTGAAGAAGGTAATTGATCTCATAGGTTGTGAGGATTAAATAATGCTATGGAAAACAGCTGGCACTTACTGCACACAATGAAATGTCAGTGCCCTTATTATTAACAAGGCTATTTTTTCTGCAAAAATATAACTGCCCTTTTCAGCTTTGGCCTTAACTCCTGTGCAATGATTCTATGATTCAGTTTGCACAAGAGCTTTTCTAAGATGAGCAATTAGAATACAACCACATTATTCAGAAAATACATTGGTTCGGAACTGCAACTTATCTCTTAAGCTCGAAATAAAACTAAGAATGTGATTCACGTCACGGAAAAGCACATGATTATCATCAGCCTAGCACAATTAGTGCTTTTTTATGGTTTATATTAACAAACCAAGAGCTATCACTAAAAGGCATTCACCCAGCACGTGACCTATACTATCCAAAGTCCCACTCTGGGCTCGCTTTTCCTTTCAAACTCCGTAAAGCATAACCAATTAGAAAAGCATCTAGATTTTGGAGTGTAAAAAACCGCAGCAGCTTGGAGGAACATTATTAATAAAGCCCTTAGTTCTGCACCAAGCCTTCCTGTCGAGTCTCAGATACACCACTTGAGAGCAAAAGAGGTGTTCTAATGCGTTAAATTAAACCTACAAACACAGGGCTGCTCCCTAAGGGAGATAAAATAACGTGTCTGAACAGGTTACTTAACCCTTCCCATTTCCTCGGCCTAAATTGGAAGGTTGACGGTGAGGCCTCCTTGGCAATGCGAGTTTCCTTCAGCAGGAAAAGACCCTGATGCACTCCTGACGGTTCTGAACTCACCACCTACCCTACGAGATGCACAGATCCCGAGTTGGACTGCAACCTTGCAAGAAATGCAAAACCAACTTGAGGTTGCAGAAGTGAGGCTCCCCTGACCTTACCCTCGCTGAAATTCCCGACGGTCTCGGCTCCACTGGCCACGCTGGGTTCGGACACCAGCACCGCCAGAACCAGGAGCCGAAGGAGCCCCATGACTGCCCAAGCCGGGCCCCGCCGCCTCGCCCGCACTACCCCGGGGCGCTCGCGCCGGGTTCCATCACCAGTGAGGCGCACACGCCGCACACCTGCCAGCCCCACAGGGCGGGCATCCAAGACCAGCCGCACGCCTGCGCCCCACCGAGAGGTTTCCTGTTCCGGCAAAAACCCCGCAACCCCACACCGCGCCTCTCCCCGCCCCCTTTACGTCACCGCCGCGGGTCCCCCTCCGCCAAGGGCGAAGGAGGAGGGGCGGTTCCAGCCGGCGCGCGCCTCCTCCCCGCGCCCGACAGGTTTGCCCAGCGCCGCGCTCCCCAGAGTCCCCGCGGCCCTCCGCGCGGGTGGGGGTAGGGGAGACCCCGGAAAGTTCTGTGATGTAACCCGTACTTCTCACTTTTGTATCTTTCCCACTTACGAAAACCGCCGTTAGAGTAAAAAATAACTTTCTGTTGCGGCCTAACGTCTCCAGGCTCCTGCTCCCGGGCTTAACTGCCCTTTGCAAAAAGGAAAAATACGAATCCGGTACTCAAAACCCATGAGCAATAGGTCGTTTCCCTTAGCTGCTCAGGCCGATGTTAGTACGAAAATGCGGGGCGAATTGTATTTCTGTAGTGGTGAGCTCCACAGTTAAAAATTAAGTTTCTTTTTCTCAAAGCGAAATATCCTCGAAGACTCCAGACTTTAACCCAACTTTCTCTCTCAGGTTTTATACCTGAGGGCTGTTTAAAGGACAGCGGTCCATGTGACAGAGGGCTCGTGAGCTAATTGTGGAATTAGTTATTGGGGGAAAATTGCTCTGTTCTCTTTTGCCTGCTCGTTAAACTTTTCATTTAGATATTTTAATGAGTAACTATCTTGAAAAATACATATTCGGTTATTCCACTACTAAACACCCATAGCAATCACCATAATCTGAACAGGCACAACTCTTCCTGTTTTCCTTCTGTCCCACATGTCATTCCTGTAACTCTCAATAGATGAAATCCCAGGATGATGATAACAGTGGTTATAAGGGTAGCATTTTAATCAATGGATAAATTTAATAAACTGTATGATAACTGATTAACTGCACCCTATTGGGGAGGCAGGATTAGAACTCTATCTCACCCTAGCAAAATGAAATCCCAACGTATTCATTAAAACCACGAGAGAGAAAAAATACATGCTTCTTATTTTTTTAAGACTTTATTTGTTTGAGAGAGAGAGAAAGAGCAAGCACGAATGGGGGGAGGGGCAGAGGGCGAGGGAGAAGTAGACCGCCCCCTGAGCTGGGAGCCAGAGGTGGGGCTGATCCCAGGATGGCAAGATAGAACCTGTGCCAAAGTCAGATGCTTAATAACTGACTGAGCCACCCAGGTGACCTGAAATAAATGCTTTAAAAAAAAAAAATTGATCTCAAAATGGAAGGAACCTCCTTTTAAAAGAGTTCATTTAAGCAAAAATCTATTTGAATCTGGAAGCGCCAAGCAGGAAGTGGTTAGAAGCATTCAGGGGAGGAACTTTCTAAGCAAAAAAAACAAAGGAGGAAACCATAAAGGAAAAGATTGATAGATTTGGCTACTTAAAAATTTAAATTGTATGAAAGTCAAAAAAACACCAAAAGCACTATGAAAAGTTAAGGGGCACCTGGGCGGCCCAGTCCCATGGGTGAATGACTATTGGTTTCAGCTCCAGTTGTGATCTCAGGGTGGTGACATCCACCCTGGAGTCGGCTTCAGATTCTCTCTCCCTCTCCCTTTGCCCTTCGTGCTTGTACTCTTTCTCTCTAAAATAAATAAATCTTTAAAAAGAGCCAAGTTAATGACCAAAAAGAAGAAGAAAAAGAAATACAAATGGCCAATAAATGAAAAACATTTAAACTCACTAGTAACAAAAACAACAAAAGTCAAATTAAGACACTGAGGGGGTGCCTGCGTGCCTCAGTCGGTTAAGCTTCTAGCTCTTGATTTCAGCTCAGGTCATGGTCTTGGGGTCATTAGATCAAGCCCTGCCTCAGGCTCGGCACTCAGCATGGACTCTGCTTGAGATTCTCTCTCCCTTGTCTCTGCCCCTCCCCCCACTAGTGCAGGTCTGCACTCTCTCTCTCAAAATAAATAAATTAAAAACAAAAATTTTTTTTAAGATTTTATTTATTTATTTGACAGAGAGAGAGTGAGAGAGAGCACAAGCACAGGGAACAGCAGGCAATGGGAGAGGGAGAAGCTGGCTCCCCGCTTAGCAGAGAGCCTGATTCAGGGCTCCATCCCAGGCCCCTGGAATTATGACCTGAGCCGAAGGCAGATGCTTAACCAACTGAACCACCCAGGCACCCCAAAACAAAAATCTTAAAAAAAAAAAAAAAATTAAGACATAAGACGTAAATATTTTAAAAGAATATCCAGTGTGGGTGCAAGAGCTGAGAAGTAGACATTCTAAGATAGGACCAGTGGGAGAGTAAATTGACACAACTTTTTATAGCATAATCTGCACCAAAAATCTTAAAAATATTTATACCTTTGTTATGATAATTCCACTTTGAGATTTAAGTATGTATATATGTACAAACAATAAATATCTGAATAAAATTAGTGCACAAAACTATCAAGGTATTCAAGATTTTATTTATTTTTTATTTGAGAGAGAGCACAAGTGATGTGAAGAGCAGAGGAAAAGGGACAAGTAGACTCCACACTGAGCACAGAGCCCCACGTGGGGCCTGATCCTGCAATCCTGAGGTCACGACCTGAGCCAAAATCAAGAGTAGGACACTTAACTGACTAAGCCACCCAGTTGCCCCTTCATCAGGGTGTTAGAGCAACAAAACCCAATCTAAATGCCCAACAATAAGGAATTGATTAAATAACCTGTGATACATCTATAATAGCATACTCTGTAGCCCTTCAAAAATCATGTTTTAGAAAGCAACTGATTATGAAGTGTTTATGAAAAGGTGAGTTACAAAGCAACAAATATATGTAGTATGAGCTTTATCTTGTTTTCATTTTATTCATGTTTATATGCATAGAAAAGTTGAAAAATATCAAAATGTTTCATATAGTTATCCCTGGGTGATTAGATTAAGAATGATTATTTTTTAATTTTTTAATTTTTTTAATAATTAATTTCAGTGCAGGGCTTGAACTCATGACCCAGAGATCAAGCCCTAAGCTGAGATCAAGAGTCAGAGGCTTAATCGACTGAGCCACCCAAGTGCCCCAAGAATGGTTTTCATTCCACATTTCTGCACTTTGTAAAAATTCAACACTGAATATGTATTGCTTTTGAATAAAACATTAATTTTTAAAAGGTATGTATAATTTTAAAGATTTTCTTATAAAAGCATTCAGGATAACAGTCCACTTTCCTGAGTATGATACAATGGTTTTACTGATGTAGCCCTTGTCCACCTCTCCAGGTTCATGCTGCAACGAAACTCAATTCCTCTATGCCGGCCACACTGAATTAATTTCAGTTTCCTGGACTCACCCCACTGTCTCCCCTCCATACCTTTGTATTGCAGTTCCCTTTGCTTGCAGAGGACAGCTGGTGACAGATGTGTCGGCAGTCAGAAGAGGGCTTTAGTACCTTGGCTCTGAAATACTGCAACAGCATGGGAAGAATATTGGCTGAGGTTTCCTTGCTCATGTCAGAGGTCCACTGGCAACCCGTGAAGCAAATGGACTCAGCAGCTTTGCCGATGAGTTTGTCATTCCTTTGAAACGAAAGGCAAGGGCACATGGGTGGCTCAGTTGATTCAGTGTCTGCCTTCAGCTCATGTCATGATCCCAGGGTCCTGAGACTGAGCCCCCACTTTGGGCTACCTGCTCAGCAGGGAGCCTGCTTCTCCCTCTCCCTCTGCCACTCCCCCTGCTTCTGCTTACTCATGACCTCTCTCTCAAATAAATAAATAAATAAATTAATTAATTTTAAAAAAAAGGAAATGCAAAAACTGAGACAGTTCCTAAACCCAAGATACAGATAACTAGAGTCCTAAAGTCTGCTTAAAATTTAGAAAAAGAAGGAAGGAAGACCAGCAATCTATCCTACATACTTTATGAAACCCAAGACCTTGGATAGAGATGGGAACAGGGCTCTAAGGGAAAGGCAGGAAAGGCGCCCTGTGAAACTTGTCCATTTATCCTATCCCACTCTAATCTCACCTTTCTCTGTATTTTTTTTAACTCTTTTGTTCCTGTGGGTTGCATTTTTTTTGACTGTGTTTATTAAATTAAATCCAATAAATGTTTGCTTAGTAGTTATTATATGTAAATCCTTACGTTAGAAAATGCATTCATTTGGTCCACAAGCATGCATTCATTGGCTTCTATGTGCCAGGCTAAATGCTAGGTACTAGGTTTAGAAACATGGAGAAAATTAAAATGTTTCCTGCCCACAAGAAGCTCACGGTAGTGAGTGAATTTGTCATATATGAATAATTACATCTCAATATGCTAAGTGCAATAACAGAAGTATAAGGAACAATCGTAATGAATATTGGGAGTAACTTACTGTAGGGTTTTAGGAAGGGTTTTATTAAAAAAAGAAATGTTTAAAATAAGGTGAGTGGATGGTCAGGAAGGGAACAAAGGGAATCTAGAATCCAAATGTTTATTTATAATATTTCAGCCCAGTGCTTGGAATGTTTTAGAAGTTTAATTGTGACTGAGTAGGTAATAAAGGTAGTTAAGAATCTAGAATACTAAGCTGAAGTATTGTTAACGATTTTTTTTCCTGATAAAATAAGGAGTCATTGCAGATTAAAAAAAAAATCAAAGTAATTAACACAAGACTAGCTATGAGTTGATCATTGAAGCTGGTGGTGAATATATGAGTGTCCACCTTATTATTCTATTTTTGTATATGTTTGAAACTTTTAATAATATAAAGCTTGGGGTGCCTGGCTCGTTCAGTTGGAAAAGCATGTGACTCTTGATTTCGGGGTTGTGAGTTCAAGCCCCACACTGGGTGTAGGAATTACTACAAAAATAAGTAAATAAACTTTAAAAAATAATATGAAGTTTAAAAGAACGTACTTACCAAAATTATGTGTTTAAGAGATATGTAATACTGGGTTTCTGCTCTTCAAACCATATAATCCAGTTGGGGTTGCAAGAACAGCAAGTGAAAAATCATATGAAAAAGTGTCAAAATCATAAAAGGGAAAAAGGAGAGGTCCATGTGGACTCCAGTAATTCATAAAATTTACATGAAAAAGGTAAAACTGTAAAAGAGTAAAGAAATAGCAGCAAAGAAATTATTTGGGAAAAGGTAAAGAATGAGGGAAGAGCTAGACAAGTGGTTCCCAGCTGTGAGCAATTTTGCCCTGCAGGAGACATTTGGGACTATCTGGAGATATTTTGTATTGTCACACCTGGAAGGGGAGTTTGCCATTGTCACTTCATGGGTAAGGGCAGTGATGATCCTACACATTCCAGAAAAAAAGAATAATCCAGCCTAAAATGGCAATAGAGACTGTTTTTGGCAGTGGGTTTTTCCCCGAAGTCCACAGCTTCAAGAGATTCATAAACCCCTTAAAAATGTGTGCAACATTTTGAGCCTGGTCTGGGGAAAGGGTCCATAGATTTCATCTGATTCTTAAAGGTGTCCATAGCCAGAAGGGTCCTGAGAAGCCCAGGAAAACCAAAGGTTCAGGGACCATGGATGAATAATCTGATTTCACGCAAAATATTATTGGGAGAGACAGCTGGATCTGTTCTCTGAAGACAGATTATAGTGACCCTTGAAAACCAGGCAGAGATGGCTGTCCATCAACCTAAGGTTTCGGTGGAGCTCCTGAAAAACTGTAAGAAGATAACAACAGGACAAAAACTGTGTCAGAACATGAGTTGTCTTCAAGTGGCTCCTCTCTGCCTGGTGCCCAAGTTCTCTTCAATTAGGCCACAAAACAGTATTCTCCTTTATGGGTTCTCTCATTCATCCCTCCATATCTTACTGGGCACCAATCCATACTAACATTTCCTTCAAAACAAGCCTCTCTTCTTCTCTTATCATAGTCAACACCCTCGTCTAGGCCCAACCCATTTCATTCTTGAAACTGCAAAACCCTCCTCCCAATGAGCCCCTGGCTTATTCATCTTTGCAAGCCCAGAACCTAACATACCTCTTCGTAGGTGGCAAGCATTCAATAAGGTATACTCTCAACTGAGGGTGGGAAGAGACAGTCACAAGATTACCCCATATTACGGTTAAAACACATTAGAGTTATCTCTCATTAATCCCACTATGGGAGGGGGGACTCACCTGGAGAGGTTCCTAATTAGGTCCCAGCAGGTCTGTAGATTGGGGTTTGAGGGGAAGGAGTGGTGAAGCGGAAGTAGAGCTTCCCAGCTAGCGTTGGGGTAAATCTGACAAGCTGAGTTTTCAACGGATAATTCCCCGCACCTCCCCCAACCCCAGCAGGGTAAGCAGGAATAATCAGTCGGAGAAGGTGGGGTATATGAGATGAGTTTGTGCCAAGTCCACAAACCAGTCATTTGCTGATTCCAGGCTCATTTATTGCCACACTACCTAACACTATCTAACTTCCCTTAGATACCAAGTTTCTTTCTTTCTTTCTTTCTTTTTTTTAAAGTAATCTCTTCATCCAACCTGGGGCTTGAACTCACAACCAGGAGATCAGGAGTCACATGCTCCACTCCCTGAAACGGCCAGACACCCAAGTTTCTATTATGTTCCTTCACACCTAAACCCTCAACAGATCTCAAGGCTAAGTCTAAACTGCACAACTTATCTGTTTAAAAATTGTTCCTGCCCTACCTACACATACGGCTCATTTTCCAGGAATCTTTCTCCCAACTACACACTGAAACCTCCAATCTCCTTTCCACAAACCCTCTTGTTTTTCACAATAAGTTCCTCGCTGTCAAAGGAAAGAAATCCTTATTAGTTATCCATACTCACACCTTACCTCTGAACTCCAAATTGCTCTTCTTCCGTCACTCACCTTTGCCTACAGAAACCTTCCTCTTCTAACCATTCTCTTCTTACACAGTCAATACTGCTCGATTTAGTACTTAATTTTTCGGATGCTTTCCATCCCATGTGTGTCACCTTCCCCAGCACACCCACACTCAGAATTAAAGCACGCACCCATTCTCCGCTTGGGAGACCCCGCCCCCAAAAGCAACAGAGGAGGCACCCTCACGCAGCCAAGATTGCCTGGTGAATTTTAATTTGGATTTGTTGAAGTTTAAATCGGTATCGCGACCCCCAAGTATTCTTGAGTTGCCTGCCGTGTATATGCTTTGTGGGTCCACCTGGAAATCCAATGGAACACAAGTATTCAAGGCAATGTTTAGACATGAATACAAGGGAGGGTAGGGAACATTACTTTTAAAACCGCAGAATCTAACAATCTCCGTAAAGTGTTTAACACCCAAAAACCTCAAGAACAGTATGTTGGACCCAAAAAACGGAGTCGGAAGAACCCCCTAGTTACTCAAATACGGCCAACAGCACTCTTTGGCGGTTGGAGCTAACCTAAATAAAGCTTCGGGAAAGTCCCACCCTCCTTCTTCTCGCCAGGCGTGGAGTTCCGCTGACTCCACCCCTTCCAAGAACGCTGCCCTGTGATTGGCCACGACGCGCCCCGAGGCTGCCCAGTCGTGCGCGAGCAGCTGCTTTAGCCTCCTCAGCTTGCTGGAGGAACATGGCGGACCGGCTTACACAGCTGCAGGACGCGGTGAACTCGGTGAGCAATTTCGCTCTATTAGTCTCTGTCTTCCCCTTTCCTGAAATAAAACAAGAAAAGAAAAGGGATCCTAGAGAAACACCCGCAAGTGGGGAGCGGACCGAGGCAGGTCTTCGGCAAAAAGCGCTGGCGGCGGCGGCGGGCGGCGGGCGGCGGCGCGGCGTCCTGGGAGGTTTGAGGCCGGCTGCCGGCTTTGCGGAGAGCCGAGGGAGGGAAGCAGCCTCTTTCGCCTGAAAAGTAGAGGATCTCTCAGTCAGGACACTTAGGCGTCGCGGTCCTGTCTTGTTCCCTGGGAACAGTGTTATTTTATTGTCAGTAGTGCTTATGGGATCGCTTCTCTTTCTTTTGGGGTAAGGGGAGAGGCAGCAGAAGCTTCTTTTTCCCGTATCAGTGTTAAGCCGCGGAGGAGAAATTAGGCTCTTGATGATTGGAGCTTTTTCGTTAAATGTCAGCCGAGAGTATTCCTTCCCCTGGACTTTCAGGTTGAGGCGGGAGTAATGGTGAGGTGAGAAGTTTTGTTTCATTTTAGTTGGTTCCTGTAGACAAAGGGTCTTACTCCATCTCTTGGCGCTCCCTAGCATAAATCAGTTTGGGAAAAACTGACATCTTTATGGGAGTGAGTCTTCTAATCCTTGTGTATGTTCCCATTTATTTAAGTCGTCTTTAATGTGTCTCAAAAAGTCTATTTCCTGTTAAGGGTCCCCTTACTTTGAGCTTTCTTAATACTTTTCCTTTTAAGCCTAACTGGAAGGTCTATGCAAACCGAAGGATTCATAAACTCATTACCATTAACAGTTAAAAGAGTTTCCCATTAGTAGTTATACTTCTCATTGTCATTCTATTTATAACTGCATGTCCCAGGTAAAATGACTGCAGAGAGAATATGTTGACTGGAAAATCTAAGTATCTGGTCCCTTGCCAATTTTTTCACAGTGGAGGCTCAGAAGTTAGGATTCTTATTGTTGCATCAATCTTTGTTCACTTCAAAGTTGTGAATCTCTTTGTGAAAAACTGATCTATCTGTAAATAAAATAAGACCTTTCAGGACTGAGAGGGCTAGCCCCTAAATGTTGATGAATTCAGTAAGATAAATTCTACTTTATTATGACTTGCCTGGTCTGCCAGCCAACTTCCCTCTGGGAGATATTCCTTTGAGGTTTTTCAAAATCAGATAGTAATGATGCTGCTGGGTAGAAATGTTATTTTAGGAGAAATGCTGCATATTCATACATGTCTTGTAATCAGAAAGATAGTAGGGGAAAGTAAGTATGGCCTTAACTCCAGGTAAGCATGCTGATAATTGGATTTTGGAGAAACCTCTAGGTTAACTGGTATGAATGCCTACTGTGTATGTAAGCACTATCATGTTTACAGAGAAATACTCCTTGAGGAGTTCACAGTCTAATTAGAAAGATGTCATATACTCAAGAGACATTTAAATAATACAAAAGTAGTATTTGATTAGGTAGTTATAATGAATCAAGTGTTTTCAACTGTAAGTGCTGAGGTAAATTAGAATATAGAGTGATATGAATTAAAATAGAGGAAATTTTCTTAGCGTTGATCTGAATTATAATTATTTGTAAAAATATTAAAATAACGTTTGTTTTACCCACTTGAGAACTCCATGAGGGCAGAAACTATGTCTTTTTCACTCTATCACTATAATTTTATATACAATGCTTGTCATAGAGTTTTATTTTTAGAAATATTTGTTGAATAAATGGATTTTGAGAGCTTTTGAAGAACACAATAGATAGCCACTGTGTTGAATATTTGTGTGTGTGTTTTCTCTATTCCTCAAGACAATGGTGTAATGTGAAAATGTTCCCTATTTAAAAATGAAAAACCCTGCTCAGGTTACTAGAACCAGAATTGGAGTCCACATTTGTACAGCTTCTGAGCACTTACTGCTGCTCCATTACAAGTAGCAAAATGTGAACAACACAGTATAGTCAGGAATGAATTTGTCACTAGTTAGGTATATATGAAAGATTAGTAGAAAATGAATAAGTAGAATTGAGTTAGATTATTGAAAGGTTTGAAATAGCCTGAAGAATTGACATTAATCTTAAAGGCCGTATTGGGGTGAGCTAAAAAAAATTTTTTAAAGGTTTATTTATTTGAGAGAGAGAGCACAGAAGTGGGTGGGGCTAAGGGAGAGGGAGAGAATCTTGAGCAGATTCGGCATGGAGCCCAAGCCAGGGCTGGATCTCACAGCCCCAAGATAACTACCTAAGCCGAAACCAAGAGTCGGACGCTTAACTAACTGTGCCACCTAGGCGCCCCTGAGCTCAGAATTTTTAAGCAGGGTAAAATAACATAGTGAACTGGAATACAATAAGAAGACTGTTGCAACATTTCCGTTGTGAGATAATTGAACTAACACAGCGGCAATGATGATAGAAGGAAAAGGAAATAGATGGATGTGAAGGTGAAAGGAAAGTGAGAGTCTGAAGTTAGACTGGCTAATAACTAGGAGATTCTCAATACATCTTAGATATTAAACAAAGGAAACAGTTGATTTTTGAGTTCTGTCATTTAAATAATGTCAGAGAAGCTTAGTGGAAATGGTCATTCACTGATTGGAAATAAGGAGGTGAGGTTCAAGAGGTCAGGACTATTGAGGGACGCTGGTGGGTAGGATAGGAGTCTTAAGTTTGCTGATGGTAAGGAATTGATATCCTCAGTCTTCAGAACTGCTTAAGGAACACTTTTAGAGCAGTGGGAATTTACAACTTGAGTCATGGAGAAAAACATTCCCAAATACTTAAGGTGGACTCCTTTTTTTTTTTTTTTCCTTAAATTGAGGTATAATTGACAGAACATTTGTTTCAGGTGTACAACATAATGATTCAATATTTGTGTATATTGTGAAATCACAATAAATCATGTCACCATACTGTAGTTACAAAGTTAAAATTTTTTTCTTTTGATGAGAACTTCTAAGATTTACTCTCTTAGCAACTTTCAAAAATATAACACAGTATTAACTGTAGTCACCATACTGTACATTATATCCCCATGACTTATTTATTTTATAACTGAAAGGTTGTACTTTTTGCCCACCTTAACCCCCACGTCACCTCTGATAACCACTAGTTTGTCCTCTGTGTGTGAGCTCAGTTTTTATTTTGTTCAGATTCCACATATAAGTAACATCATGTAGTATTTGTCTCTCTCTCACTTATTTCATTTAGTGTAATGCCCACAAGGTCCATTCATGTGACTAATGGCAAGATTCCCCTCCCTTTTTTTTAAATGGCTGAGTAATGTTCCTATGTGTGTGTATACCACAGTTTCTTTATTCATTCATCCGTCAGTGGCCTTAAGACTTCTTAAGGTGCAGTCTTTTCCACACAATTTCTTTATACTTGTAACTACTTTAGTCTCAAAAAAAAAGGGACTATGTACGCTGTATATGAGTTACACATTTTAAAATTGTCCTAGGGCCATACTTTTATTTGCCAGTCAAATTTGCTCTTTCCCACCACCACCCCCCAAAAAATCTTTACTTATGTTTGTAACAAATATTGGCATATAATTCTCTTATCATCCTGTTAGGTGGGGAAGAAAACAAAGATTATCTTGTATTTCCTTTTAACTTTCAAATATGTTGATACCAAATCTTGTTTCTCTGCATGATTAAAACATTTAACCATTGTTAATAATAACTGGCCAATTTTATCCACAATTATTCCTGTTCTATTCCCTTGCTCAGAGGTCATTATTATAGAAACTTATTTTTGTTGCTATTACTGATAAAATCCTGAAAGCTGATAAATCCTTTCTAATTCTGACACATTTTCTTTGGCCTCAAGCTTGCAGATCAGTTTTGTAATGCCATTGGAGTTTTGCAGCAGTGTGGTCCTCCTGCTTCATTTAGTAATATTCAGACTGCAATTAACAAAGATCAGCCAGCTAATCCTACAGAAGGTAAATAGATTTTCTTGGCCTCTCTTAGTTTGACCATCATATATATTACTTGTAATACTTTAAAATTAAATTTATTGAGAAATGTAGCTTACTTATGGCTTTCTTACAGTCTTGTTTGAGAATATTACTGCAAGTTTTGTTACAAAAGAAATGAATTAAAAAGAAGCCTGATCAGAAAAATTGCAAAACCAAAAGCTCTTAAATATATTGTGCATCATCAGCAAGTGTCTCTTCACAAACATCTCAAAGTTTATTTGATATACTGAAAACAAGCAATGTTATACTCCACAATAAATTTGTAAATAAAAACATGTGGTCAGGGAGATGGGGATTGGGATAGGCCGGTGATGGGTGTTAAGGAGAGCACATATTGCATGGTGCACTGGGTGTTATATGCAAATAATGAATCGTGGAACATTGCATCAAAAACTGGGGATGTATTGTATGGCGACTAATATAACAAAATTAAAATTATTAAAAAAAAAAAGAAATGAATTTGTTACAGTCAATTTACATAACATCTCATAATTCTATTCATGTCAAATAACAGATTGTTACTCCTTTAGAGATGAGTTTGTATGAATTTAGCTGAATTTCACTTGAGGGACCTTAATAAGGAAGGCATCCCATTTACAGATTCCTTTATTCAATTGACTGGCATATTGTCCTAAAAAAGGAAATAATTATGTTTAATTCCCAATTTGAATTAATAGTAAGGCTAATTCTCAAACATGTAATAGGATTAGTGTGTTAAAATTACATTTTAATCATTCAAAGCCTAGTACAGAAAAAGTTTGTGAACTTTTCTGGTTTCATTAGCTCCAAATTTAATTTCTTTTTCTGAAAACTTGACATTCCCTAGTACTCTGAATGAGTAATATCTTTCTTTAGAATATGCCCAGCTTTTTGCAGCACTGATTGCACGAACGGCAAAAGACATTGATGTTTTGATAGATTCATTACCCAGTGAAGAATCTACAGCTGCTTTACAGGTAAAAATCCTTTTTCCTTTGAGAAGTTTGCTAGTAGAGAATTGTGATGGAAGGAGATAGATTTTTTTTTAAAGATTTATTTATTTTTTAAAAAAGTGATCTCTACACCCAACATGGGACTTGAATTTATGATCCCAAGATTAAGAGTCACGTACTCCTCTGACTGAGCCAGCCAGGTGCCCCAAAGGAGATTTAATACCTTTTATTATAGTATTCAGAGTTTCCTTAAGATTAAGTCATATGTATGTATGTGTGCATTTATTTTTAAATTTTATTTTTAAGTAATCTATACACCCAACATGGGGCTTGAACTGACATCCCCAAGATCAAGAGTTGCATGCTCCACAGACTGAGCCCTCCAGGGTGCCCCAAGATTAAATTGTAAAATTTAAGTTTTGTTAATTGTAAAGTACTGTGGTCTATTAAAGACCATGCTAAGTACATATGGTTGTCCAATTTTGAGCTTTAAGGAAACGTATTTTTCTCAGTTTGAACCTCTTTTTGTAGCAAAGAATGAGAGGAGGGTGGTATTCTGGGATGCGGAGTAGAATTGTAGTGTCTAAAGGAGTGTGGAAGAGAGTCACATATAAACATCCAGAGATCTCTATTGAAAATTCATTCTTTTAAATAATTCATACAGGGAAAACTCTTAAAAGTTACCTGATTTTAGAATTTCTGACACTGAGAAATCTATCAGAATGGTTTCAGAGTCATCCAGATTTAAAAGTAAATACTTCTGTAGTTTTTTTCCTTCTCAACTCTTACTAATCTCCAAGTTTTTCACTTCTCAAAAGATTTTTTATTTTCTGTCTTACAAAGGCTGCTAGCTTGTATAAGCTCGAAGAAGAAAACCACGAAGCTGCTACGTGTCTGGAGGATGTTGTTTATCGAGGGGACATGCTTCTGGAAAAGATACAAAGTGCACTTGCTGATATTGCACAGTCACAACTGAAGACAAGGAGTGGTACCCATAGCCAGTCTCTTCCAGACTCATAGTACCGGTATATACCACGTGGCTGAGAAAAGAACTTTTTCAGTGCCATTAAGAATTCTGCATCAAATTTAGATGTAAGCCTTACCAACAGTTATAGAAACATTAAGCACTATGACACACGTTACCTTTTTAGCTATTTTTTAATATTCTTCTGTTTTCACTCTTGATATTTAAGCTTCTAAAATTGCAATTGAACCAGCTTTAAACCATCATTAATACCATCATTTTTTATTATTGAAATGAAATTATTGAGGCAGGTATAGCATTAATGGTTATAATGTAATTAAACAGATGTACTTTAAAATTCTATTGTGACATTTCTATCTTTATTTTTATCAAATTTCGACAGTCTTTTTTGCAAATCAAAACATTCCTCAAGCCAGAGGAGGGATGATAAGTTTAGAGATACGGGACATTTCAATTTAGGGTGGTGTTCTTCTGCCTCTTCAGAGATGACGTTATATAAATTTGGAGTTTGAGCAAGGAAAGTTTCAGAAATCATGTTGTTTTTAAGAAACAAGAGGGTTATGAGGTGCCTGGGTGACTCACTTGGTTAGGTGTCTGCCTTTGGCTCTGGTCATGATCCTAGGGTCCTGGGATCAAGCCGTGAATCGGGTTCCCTGGTTGGCTGGAAGCCTGCTTCTCTCTCTCCCTCTGCCTGTTGCTGCCCCTGGTTGTGTGTTCTCTCTCTCTCTCTGTGTCAAATAAATCTTTAAAAAAAAGAAAAAAACAGAGGGCTAGTGTGGCTGGATGAGAGATTAGATCACTTTTCTGGAAACATTCCTCTTTTTCCAGAACCTCATACCCATTCTACTTCATCTCCACATGTGTTTCTACTAAGAAGTCATCTTCTCTATCTGTAGCATTCCCGTGGTATTGTGAGAGGATTTTTCTTCATCCTGAACTATCCTTTCCCGTATCTTTTGACCTGCTTTTTTCATTCTTCTTAATTTGCATAGTGAAGTATGTTCCCAGAGTCATCGATTCCTTCTCATCTTTTTTATCTGAACGTTCTGACTTCTGATCTTGTTAACCGTTCGGTCTTTATTCCTGCATTCTAATTTGACCAGAACATAATTCTACTACATCGGTTACTTTAAGTCATTTTCTGCATTCCACCTTATTTTGTTACTGCTAACGTTTGTGTCAATATTATCAAGTATGATTGTGCACCCAACTCTTCCTTCTCCGTGAAGCCTCTGATTATTTCCACAAGAATGCTGGAGTTGAAATGTATTCTACATTGTAACTGGTTCTGTTTCCTGAGACTACATTTTTCAGAATATCCTGAGCTACTTTTCCTGCAGTCTGTTACTATCCAGAGTTTAAGAAAGTGCAAGAACAATAGTCTGAGATTCTGCCTGTTATTCCCATCATAATCAAGCTCTTCCACAGTTCTTGAAAAATACTGCTTAGAGGCACATTTTAACTCCAAAATACAATTTATAGCATCATTAATTTTTAAAGTTATATTAAGTGTTATCTCTGCTAATAAATATTTAAAATGTTGACTTATTCTCTCTGGCATCACTTAAAATGCATTTTATTTATTTATGTAAGATTTTTTTATTTTTTAAGTAATATTTTGGGCTTGATCTCACAACCCTGAAATCAAGAGTCACATGCTCTACCGACTGAGCCAGCCAGGGGCCCCATGAGTAATCATGCTTTCTTTCTTTTTTAAGTTTCATTTAAGTAATCCCTATACCTAACATGCTTGAACTCAAAACCCCAAAATCAAGAGGCACACACTCCTCTGGCTGAGACAGCCAGGCACCCATTTAAAATGAATTTTTATTTTTATTTTTTTGAAAAAGATTTTATTTGTTTACTTGAGAGAGAGAGAGAGAGAAGGTGAGAGAGAGCACAAGCTGGGGGTGGGGAGAGGCAGAGGGAGAAGCAGACTCCCCACTGAGCAAGGAGCCCGACGCAGGGCTTCATCCCAGGACCCTGGGATCATGACCTGAGCCTAAGGCAGATGCTTAACCGGCTGGGCCACCCAGGCACCCCGTAAATTGAATTTTATTTTTAAATACTAGCATGAGATAGAAGATAAAGAACTCACAAAAGAAGGTAATATTCAACGTACTGAGCAATACAGTTAGTCTCAAGAGAGAAGTACAAAAAGTTACAGCCTTAAGCTGGTAGACTACTTTATCCTTACCTGAGATTTTTTTATATTTGAAATTGTCTGTTTTTTCTGGTTTAAGGTGTTACAGAAGAAAGACAGTATACATTCTGAAATATTCTAAAGATTGTATAACATAAAAAGACTGTATACAACAGCTTCTCTTAGCCATCATTTTGTGGATATGGCTGTTGGATGAGAAAGTCCTAAAAGCTGAAATGGTTGTATGGGCTGTGATGGTTTTGCTGCCTGGTACACAGCTTTGGGAGGACAGAAAACAATGAATATCTCTGTCTTTCATCTCCTGATTCCTCCCACCCTTCCCTTCTACCCATATCTAAGTTGTTTTAAGAGAAAAATCCTTGAAGATGGGGCTCTCATCTCTCTCTTCCCAAAGGACCATAGACCCCATATCCCTTTTGGAGTTTTCTGGAGAATAAGGAAAGGAGGGACACAACCCTTCATGGCTTTGTTGGATATGGGTGCCCAAGTTACTATCATACTTGGTCCAATGGGGAGAAGGGATGTGCAAATTCAACTTTGGGTCTAGGCAAAGTAACCAGTGAGAAAGTTAAATATAACTTTATTGCTAAATATAACTTTGAGGCCGATATGGTAACACTGTAGTCATGGCTTCTGTGAATGTATTATTGGACTAGACATCCTGTACGCTTGTAATTTCTCACACAAATGCCAGAGAAGATACTCCCACTCAGGACACACTAAAGGTAGAGAGGTAGTCGTGTGACCTGTAAAACAATCCCCAACCCATCTCCCTCTCCTTTGTCTATGAAGTGCCTGGCCACTGACAATTGAACGCTGTGCTCCTGGAAAACAGTTAAGTTCCTCCATCCTTTTGTATTCCTGGCAATGGCTTACTGCAAAGAACCTTTTCCTTGTATGACTTTGTTCACGTGTGATGAAGCTAGACCCAGACCTCCAAATTCCCATTCTTTGTCTCATAAATGGTTAGTTGAACTCTTTGTCTCCACAGACCAATCTGGACAAAATGCCCTAAAACAACTTGATCAAACTTTAGGCTTCTCCGCTCACAAACTCCTGAGCTTTAATCCACTCTCTGTCTGCACCTGCACTGGAATGTGGAATAGTATCTCCTCAGTGACACTTGAAAATTGACCACTAAAAAAGGCTTTCACCCATCAACCATTCCATTATATCACCTGCTTGTCTCACTCCTTCACACTGAAATTTTTCTGTCATTGTTTACGTACTCCTTTCTATTAAAGTTCTTTTCCACCTGATCTTTGAGACAGTTGGAGATCTTATGGTCAGAGCATTCTCATTGCCACAATATTTTCCAATAAATTTTTCTGTACCTAAGCCTGGATTTGTTTTTACTTGATACCACTTGTGTAGGAAAAAAACCTGATCTCTCATCACATACCCCCAGGGGTTAAGGCTGGGGCAAAGTGGGCTGAGGCACTCATTTGCTGTGAAGTAATAAATCTATCTCTCAAAACATCTTATATGTACAGTTAGGAAAAAATTCATGAAGAAGATATTAATAGTAAACATTAAAAACCCAACCCTGTGAGATATAAATAACTCTGGGATGAGAGAACAAATTATAATGGAGATTAAGACAAAATTCTGAACTTAATGAAAATATTATGCATAGAAATGAGGAATGTAGTAGGTGTGCAAGGGAGGTGACCTTGCAGCAGGTAATAAATCATTAGTCAATATGTCTTCAGCAACTGAGCCTCCTGGCTTTAAAAAGGAACCACCCAAAGAGACAGACTTTTGAAACCCATGGCTCAGAGGTCTGTACAACAACCTTATTTCAAGTTGTGAATTCAGAGCTTTTCATTAAACCTAACAAACCTGTAATGGCTTTTGGATTCCCGTGGCTTACGTTGGTTATTTACATGCAACCCAAGAAAATACAAAGAACCTCTCTGAAGCTATTGACAGTGAGGGACACAGTTCTGTGAGGAGGGAAACATCTAAATGGGATTAATAGTGCTGGATACAGCAGATGGAGCTTTATTGAGGGCTCTGAAATCTTCAGATGAAAGACTAGTGTCAGGCTTCTTGTTCTAGAATGTTGATGAGGAAAAAGCAGTTGCAACCAGGCCACCAGAGCAAATTTCATCCTTGCAGAACTGCAGCCCTTACCTCAGTCTCCACAAAGAGAGCTTCTCAATATTTTTCTTTTATTAAGTCCTCGCATAAGGACTCCATGAGAATGGAAGTCATTTTTGTTTATTAAGTTCCATATAATAAAAGTACCCAGTACTGTTAAAACAAAAAATGAAACAAAAACTTGTGACATTCTTCTAAGGATTTAGGAGAAAATGCAAGTATTACCTTCGTTGCTTGTATTAGGAAAAAAAGAGACTGATAATTCACGAGCTAAGTTTCCAGTTGAAAAAAAAGAAGGAAGGAAATAATAAAGGCAACAGAAGAAATAAAACCATACTATGAGAAAATAAGGAAAGCTCAAAGTTGGGCTTGAAAAAGTAATAATTGACAACTTAGGCAAGTTTGGTCAAGGAAAAAAATGTAAAACGATGAAGAGCTAAAAAGTCATGCATTGATTTTAAAATATTTTTTTAAAAAGATTTTATTTATTTGAGAGAGAGTTCACAAGCAGCGGGGAGGGGCAGAGGGGAGGAAGAAGCAGATTCCCCGCTGAGCAGGGAGCCCGATATGGGACTCAATTCCCACTCAGGACCCTGAGATTGTGACCTGAGCCAAAGGCAGATGCTAACTGACTGAGCCACCCAAGCACCCACATTGATTTTAAAATATTGAGATAATTTGAGTAATGTTATGCCAATAAATTTGAAAGTTTTTGATAGAAAGGATGTGTCCCTAGAAAAAAATAATGTAGCAAATAGGCTCAAAGAGATGTATAAATCATGGTCATATAACCTTTAAAAAAATTCAGTCAGAAGTCTCCATGAATAAAGCACTAAGTATAGAGAGTTTTATTAGTTTTGTTAAACATTCAGAGAGAAAAATTCTAATTTCACACAAAACAAAGCTTATTATCAAAATTTCATGGACAGTACAGAAATTAAAACCAGTTTTGCTCATGAACATGCAAAAATATTAGTAAATTAAAAGCCATTAGGTATTAAAAATTGAATATATCACAAATTTATGTTTAATTGCAGGGATACTTGAGAGTTTTATCTTTCTAAGTACTTTGCATTTTTATGAATACGAAGATGCTGACCATTTTTTTAAATTGTATCTTAAATTGGAATATTCAATGGGTGGTGGTTTTTTCCTTCCTTATTGTAACATAATGGTACGATTTACAATTGCTAGAATCTTTGATTTGATTAAAAATAGTAATTTGTCACAGGTTAAAATCAGAACCATATGATCATGTAACTTGATAAAATTCAACATCTATTTATGAAAAAAACTTTTGGCCAAGGAGAAACAAATTTTTTTTAAAATATGAAGGGTATCTTACAAAATACAGTGAACATCATATTGAAAGGTCAAATGTATTTCCTTTCAGTTTGAGAACAAGACAAGGATGACTGCTTTAAACATATCCACTTATTTTTGTGTTGATAGTCCTAACCAATACATCTAAGCATGAGAAGGAAATAAAAATTATAAGATTTTAAGAAGGAAACAAAATTCTTATTATTTAAGGATGAAATAATAACCTGAAGAGAAAATCAAGAGGATTCCATAGATATATTTTGGAATGATTGTTGAATGTAAAACCAATGTGCAACACACCAGCCACAAAGGGTAGGAAAATAGACTTTTTTTTTTTAAAGATTTTATTTATTTGAGAGACAGCATGAAAGAGCACGAGTAGGAAAGGGGCAGAGGGAGTAGCAGTCTCCCCAACAAGCAGGGAGGCTCAATGTGGGACTTGATCCCAGGACCCCGGGATCATGACCTGAGCCAAAGGCAGACACTTAACCAACTGAGCCACCCAGGTGCCCCGGAAAAAATACTTTCAAAAAGTATTTTCCAGGGCCATCTGTGTGGTGCAGTCGGTTAAGTGTCCATTTCTTGGTTTGGGCTCAGGTCATGATCTCAGGGTCATGGGATGGAGCCCCTGTCGGATTCCAGGCTCAGCACAGAGTCTACTTGAGATTCCTCTCCCTCTGCCCCTCCCACTCATTCTCTCTCTCTTTCTCTCTCTCTCAATAAATAAGTAAAATCTTTTAAAAAAAAATTCTCCATAACATCAAAAATGATGTTGCAAGGAATAAGTACAACTCAAATGTAAGACAAAAATTAAGGAAAAATTTCTAAAATTTAATTTTTAAACATTTTTAAAAACCTTAAGAAACGGTAATACTATCTTTATGGAATGGAAGAGTCAATATTGTAAATATGACAATTTTCCTTAACAGACTCATAGATTTAATACAATTTTAACTAGGTTTCCAACTGAGATGTCTGTGGAAATCGACAAGTGATTTCTAAAATTTATTGAAAGTACAAAGTGTCAATAGATATCAAGACACTCATGAGGAAAGATAACATAATGACAGAGCTTGCTTTAATAGTAACTAACACAGGGGCGCCTGGGTGGCTTAGCTGGTTAAGTGTCTGCCTTAGTCTCAGGTCATGATCCCAGGGCCATATGGAGCCCCACATCGGGATGGGGGGGGGGTCCCATTCAGCGAGGAGTCTGCTCTCTCTCCCTCTGCTGCTTTCTTGCTCTATCTCATATAAATAAATAAAATCTTTTAAAAATAGTAATTAACACATATTAGTATAGGGATAGACAAATAGACCAATGGAAGAGAACAGAGATATCTGAAAGAAATCCACACAGATAGGAAATTTTGATTTTGACAGAGATGATGCTACAAACCACTGGGAAAAGAATAGAAATGGTGCTGGAACATTGGTTATATATATGCCATATATTAAAGTCAATGACTACAGGTTTCTTTTTGGGGTGATGAAAATGTTCTAGAATTAGTCATGCAGCTCTATGAATATACTAAAAACACTGAATTGTGTACTGTAAAAAGATTAATTTTATAGTATGTGAATTATATCTTAAACCATTATTTTAAAAAACCATGCCAGGTGGATTAAAAACACGTGAAGGACGAATACCTAAAATGTTTTAGAATACATTATTAGGAAAATATTTTTATGACTTCAGGATAGGAAAGCGTTTTTAAAAATAGATACAGAAAGTTCACATCATGAAGGAAAATAACAGAAAAATTACAATAAGCAATATGTGTCAGACACTGTTTCAAACTTACGTATATTAACCATTCTAGAAAAGGTTAAATTGAACTGCATTAAAATTGAGACCTTCTGTCCATCAGAAGACTCCATAAAGAGTGTGAAAGTGCAAGCTCAACTTGGAAGCAGTTATTTGCAACACTTGTAACTGCACAAAGAGTTAGTATCTAGAATAGATAAAACCCTCCTATGAAATAAGAATCAATAGCAAAAAAGATGAACTACCCATTAGAAAAATTGCAAAATTTCTTAGTAGAGAAAGAAGCAAAAATGCACCACCTCATTGGTAATCAGAGAAATTTGAATCTGGCTTTCTAGGTCTTTAGGAAGGTTTGTTTTTCAAAGTAGGAAGATAAGCATAGTTATTTTTTAATTTAATGCTTTCCTAGCTTGATTTATAAATTTTATACATTTGGATATGTGGTCCATAGGTTTCCATGTATTCTTGAACACGGCTACATATGTTCAGGGCAGGCCTGTAAATGTAGGTTTATATAACTTAAAGAAAAGCAAGGAGATTTCAAAGACAAAATTTAGGGCAGTGATTAACCTCTTGTGGGGGGAAAGGGATGCCATTAGGGAAGAGCACAGAGGAATTTTTTAAGGTAATGTAATAATATTCTTGAACTGGGAGGTATGTATTTAATAAAACAATATTTAATGCAAACTATATTTTCTTTTTTTTTTTTTTAGAGAGAGAGAGAGAGCAAAAGAACAGGTGCAAGCAGGTGGGGAGGGGCGGGGGGGAGAGGGAATCTTAAGCAGGCTCCATGCCCAGCGCGAGCTCACGTGGCGCTCGATCTCATAACCCTGAGATCATGACCTGAGCTGAAATCAAGAGTTGGATGCTTAACCAACTGAGCCACCCAGGCGCCCCTAATGCAACTATATCTAAAGGTCATGTTTTCAATAATAAGGCATAAAGCAGCACAGTTTTGAGCAGCATGATTATATTGTTTCATCTGTGTTTGAATTCAGGCAAAACTGGCTTGCTCTTAACTATTAAAGATGCTGCTGGAAGAGGCTGTTCAATCGTCCTCCACATGATTGACCCACATTCTGTCCGCCATACTCCTTCTCAAAAGTTCAACAGTAGGTAGAATTTAGCAAGATAAACTTCTTGTCACCATGTTTCTGCTCCTCATCCTGTCTCTGACTATTTAGGGTTCTCATTTTTTTTCCTTTCTGGTTGCCGAAAGAAGGCCTCAGATAGTAGGAGAACTCCGTTAAGGCCCTGGTGCTGCAGATTGGAGCTTCTGAGACCAAACAACAATATTTCACCACAAGAGGGCAGTTTGACCCTGACTTTTGGTTCTATTCACGAACTGGTTGGATAAGATATTTTGTGACCCAGAGGGATGCCTGGGGATTAGCTACTTTGGTGGCAGTAGCCACATGTGCATGTTCGTGTGTGTGTGTGTGTGTGTGTGTGTGTGTGTGTGTGTGTGTTAGACAGGGCACAAATTAGAAATCTGCTACATCCTAGCTGAAGGGCAGCCTTATGTGGAAAAGCAATGTAAAAACTGCTTAAGCACTGCCCCTTACTAGCGGTGTGACCTTGGGCAAGTTACCTGTGTCACAGCACAACTGTAAAGCAGGGATAGTATTACTAATTACCTCATGGGGTTGTTATCAAGAATAAATAAATTCATCTATGTGCAGTAGTGCAGCATCATTCTCTAGGACATACATGGTTTTTGTAGGAGCCAAACTAGTGAATTATATAAGGATGTGGTGGATCACAGTCCCTGTATCTTTCATGTCTTTAAGGGTGGCTTTAATTTCTTTTTTTTTTTTTAAAGATTTTTTATTTATTTATTTGACAGAGATAGAGACAGCCAGCGAGAGAGGGAACACAAGCAGGGGGAGTGGGAGAGGAAGAAGCAGGCTCATAGCAGAGGAGCCTGATGTGGGGCTCGATCCCATAACGCCGGGATCACGCCCTGAGCCGAAGGCAGACGCTTAACCGCTGTGCCACCCAGGCGCCCCTGGCTTTAATTTCTGCCATAGTTCCAGGCAATATTGTTTTTTTGTTTACAAAGTTTCTAATGACATTTTATAATATTTTTTCAAATTTTTACAATATTTGTTTTTATTTATAATATCGCATTGTTTTTGGTTTACTATGTTGGCCAAGGTAGAGTGGGAGGGACGGTTTTAGAGCTTCTACTTGGCTTTTTCCACTTCCATAGCTCATATGCTATTGGCTGAAAAACTGACCTGGGGAGTCCTGCTCACTATAAAGATTAGTGATGGAGAAAATTATGACTGGATGAGTCATGGAACCGATGGACCTACTATGTGTGAGATCTTGGCCAGGACACCATTTATTATTTATTATTAATTTCCCCAACAGAGAAGCCATCATAGTGCTTTGGATTCTTAGGTATTAATGTCAAATCAGATCCTAGAGCCAACACTCCTCAAGTTGCCTTGGTATTTCTCCTTCCCTTGTATACAGTGACCTGAATAAATGTCTATAGGTCCCTTTGGTATAGGTCTGGGAGAATTATCATAAACGTTTGCTATGTTGTATGGTTTTCTCATGGGAGCTCCGCATAAAATCAATGGGTTCTGAACCTGAAAGGGGGTTCAGGTTTGGAAATAGGGAAGAGACCATGACTTTCTATTGAGACAGGTGCTCTCAGGAGTTTAATCATCCATCCTTGGTGTCTTTTGATTGTATTGATTGAAGATTGCAGACTCTCTCTTGCCCTTAAGGACCTGTGCTTTCTTAATAATCTCCATAGCTCTCTGAGTCAGGGTCCCCATTACTAGCCACCCTGACTTTGCAGCTCATTATGATAATTGAGCCCACCTTGCTTCTGATAGTTAAGCACTTCCATGTGGTCCCTGCTTTTTAGGGATCATCTCATTCCCATTCTGTTAAGTAGCCCAGTGTGGTGCCAGTGTCTCCTTGGCCACTGGTGTGCTAGCTCTGGTGTGGTAGCTCTTCCCAGCTCTCACAAGAGCTGTTACGTTTTTTAGGAATATTATGAGCCAGTTGTTAAACGGAAGATGTTAAATGTTATGGGATAGGAGAATGATTCTATGTTGATAAACTCTTCCTTGTCCAACTTTATGTTCTATCTTCTTGATTCTGTACCCTCCTGTCATGTCCCAGTCCCATAACATATATTCTCGGCTCCTGCCAATACACCTTTGTCAGGTCCTACAGCACCTTTTCCTCCTCAGCAGGTCTTGCACCTCCTCAGCTGTATCAGATTGTGACTGACACTGGGTTATTATCTGGCAGCTGGGATATAAGGTATGGTCATATCCTGGACAAGGGTGGATGGGGATGGCATTCGTCGCGCAAAGCAGAGATTTTGCATCACCTTCCAGGGAGTAGACAGAGCTAGTTTTCAATGGGGAGGAGTTTGAGGATTTAAGATTTTTGCGTGCTTTAATCAGAGAGTCCCTATTCTAAGTCTTAGGATCACTCCTTTCTAATCAACGCCCTGACCTTGGTAAAACTGACTTGCCTAGGTTGAAAATCAAATATTTCTGGAGCTTCACTTATCTTATAATTAAAGGCTGAATCTGATTTTCACCTTTTTCTGCCTTTAGACTACAAGAGCTTAGTGTCTACTACCAAGGAAGACTTCTGGCTTTTAGGCTTTGCCTTAAATTGGTGATTAGTACATTTAGCCTTTTATTCCCCGTCCCCCCACCTTGCATTGATTGATAGCGCTTAGCAACAACCATCATATTCCAACCCCTCTTTCTTTTACAAATTTATTCAGGCACAATTGATATATGTGGGTGGGGTATGATAAATTTTAACATACACATACTCTCACAAAACCATTATCAAAGTCAAGATAACATTTCCATCAACCCCAAAAGTTTCCTCCCGAATCTTTTTAATTTACCCCTCTTATCCCTCTTTCCACCCCCATTGTCAGGTAACTTTTGATCCATTTTTTGCCACTGTAGATTAGTTTATATTTTCTAGAATTTTATATAAATGGAATCATACAGTATGTAGTCTTTTTTTTTTTAAAAGATTTTATTTATTTATTTGACAGAGAGAGACAGCCAGCGAGAGAGGGAACACAAGCAGGGGTAGTGGGAGAGGAAGAAGCAGGCTCACAGCAGAGGAGCCTGATGTGGGGCTCGATCCCAGAACGCTGGGATCACGCCCTGAGCATGGAGGCAGACGCTTAACCGCTGTGCCACCCAGGCGCCCCAGTATGTAGTCTTTTTGTCTGGTTTATTCCATTAAGAATAATGATTTTGAGATTTGTATGAGTTGCTGAGTTTATCAGTAATTCATTCTTCTTTTTACTGTTGAATAGTGTTCCATTTAATGGATATGCCAAATGTGTTTATCCTTCCACCTGCTGATGAATTTTTGGGCTGTTTCTAGGTTTGGTTTTTATGAATATAGCTGCTATATACAACTCTTTGTATGGACATGTTTTAATTGTTCTTGAATAAATATCTAGAAGTGGAATGCCTGGAGTATTTGTTAGGTATGTATCTAACTTCTTAAGAAACTTCCAAACTATTTTACAAATTTGTACCATTTTACTTTCTTATCAGCAATGTATTTCAGTTGTTCCACACCGTCACCAACACTTAGTAAAGTCTTTGAACTTTAGCCATTCTAGTAGATATGTAGTAGTAACTCCCAAAAGTTTCCTCAAGCCCCTTCAAAATTCCTTCTTTTATCCCCCCCACCCCCATAACCATTTCCTGTCCCCGGGCAACCACTAATCTGTTTTCTGTCACTATAGATTAGTTTGTATTTTCTAGAGTTTTATATAAATGGAATCATACAGTAGTATTTTATATGGTTTCTTTCGCTTAGCATAATTATGTTGAGATACACCCATGTTGCAGCATGTATCAATAGTTCATTCACTTTACTGCTGTGTATTATTCCATTGTATGGATATACCACAGTTTACCAATTCATCTGTTAATGAACATTTAGATTTTAAAAAATTTTTGTCCAACACAAACAGTGCTATGAACACTTATGTACAGGTGTTTGTATGGATGTATGCTTTCATTTCTCTTGTGTAAATACCTAGGAGTAGCATGACTGGATTATATAATAGGGGTATATTAAACTTTTTAAAAGAATCTACAAAACTGCTTTCAAAGTGGTTGCATGGAAATAAGAATGAGAAACAAAATAAACATACAAAAAACCACATTTAATCTCTCATTTCAATGAAAAGAGAACATATAACAATGAGTAAAATATGCATCTGCATTTTGAAAGAAACTCCTTGGTATAAGACATTTGTATACATTAAACATTGTACAAACATATAAGACATTTTGATAACAGATGTTGGAAAATATTCCATCATTATGGGATTTCTTTTTTTGCCAAACATGATTTATGTCATCTATAAAATTTTATCATCTGAACACTTAAAATATATCTAAAATAAAACTATCTAATCTATGTTTAACTATTCCAAAAGGTTAGTTTTGAATCCATTTGTTTAAAATATGAAAATGCAAAAACTTTTAGTGTTTGCAAGAACAACTTATTGATATCTGGGATAGAAATTTTCCACATAAATGTCAAAAAATATTTTTTAAATAGGTAGATGGATTGATTTAGTAAATGCAGCTAACTCTTCAACTTGAATTCATAATTATTTGCAAGATCTTTTTTATCTGTGAGAGCCATTAATGCCAAATATTGAAATAAACTAAATTTGTAACTACAACTTTGTATCACTTTATCCCATAGTACCAAACCAAATTTTATAGAAACAAACTATTCGATTACATTTCTCTCACTAAAATTTCTTTGGTGAAGGCAAAGAAATGTTTTATTTATAAGAAAATAATCTATTTTATTATAAATTATTATTATATATAATATATAATTAATATAAGTTATATTATATATAAATTATTAGGAATAGAATTTATTTCTATCTCATCCTTTCAAAATTTCTATCTTTGGAGGTGTGACTTATAATGTATAAAAATATTACTACAGCACTACCTATGTAGTTTATAAAGAAATAAATATGCATATAGCAGTAATATCAGTTCAACATTGCTTACACGGGGTGTCCAATTAAAACCTTTGGGGATCATGGGCCTATGTGATGACAAAACAATCCATATACTTAAGTAAATATCAGGTCATCTCAATGGCAACATTTAGTCAAAATATTTTTCTAGGGCAGTCCTCCTCTCAAAAAAACCTAGAAAGTGGTACTTTTAATTTGGTTATTAATGTACTATGTTATTATTAGCGAACAGTTTTTAAAGTGTGGCCCACGGACCCCTGGGTCTGCAAAGTCAAAACTATTTTCATAATGCTGACATTACTTGCCTTGTTCACTCTGTTGGCATGTGTACCGATGGGGCAAAAGAAATGGTGGATAAAACTGCTGGCACCTTAGCATGAATCAAGACCCTGGGTCCCAGCTAGTCATGATACTCTTCACTGTCATGCACTCACAGAAACAAAAAACTAAATTAATTTTATTAAATCCTGACCCTCAAGTATACAGCTTTTTATTATACTGTATGACAAAAAATATGAAGCCTACATACAGCACTTCTGCATATCCAAGTACTATGGTTGTATCAAGGAGAAAGAACTTACACAATTTTTTTGACTTGTGGGTTCTACTAGCTGCTTTTTGCAGTGAATATCACTTACTAATGACTAAGAGACAAATTATGGTTATTCAGACTTAGTAACTTGAGAGACAGTATCTCAAAAATTAATCAAGTAATCCTGTCACTTCGAGGAACACAACTGACAGTATTTGATACCAATGATCAAATTTGAGTTTTCGAGTGAAAATCACAATTCTGGGGGTGCCTGGGTGGCTCAGTAGGTGAACTGCCTGCCTTCTGCTCAGGTCATGATCCTACAGTCCTGGGATCAATCGAGCAGAGTCAGGCTCCCTGCTAAGCAGGGAGCCTGCTTCTCCCTCTCCCTCTGCCTGTTGTTCCCCCTGTTTGTAGTCTGTCTGATAAATAAATAAAATATTTTTAAAAACCTCATTGCTTATAAAAAACAATTAGAGTTCTGGAAACCTTGTATCTTCTGCATGACCTTGACAGCTTCCTGGTACTTAAACACTTTTCTGATATCTTTCTGATGAGATTAGTGGTGATATTAACGACTGTGATTTTTAAAATATTGTTTAATGAGATGTGTTAATGTATTAAGATCTGAGTAGCTCAGCAACCAAATTTCCCCAATGGGCCGATATTTGGTGTTACAAAATAATCTGCGAGTAAAATATCCATTCAAATGCAATGGATTTTAATGTAACGCAGTTCAGAAAGTTCATTGATAATGATTTTGGATCACATGGAAACTGACTTTTAATAAACTGCCACTTGTTGATTCTTAGTGCAGCATCAAAAAGGAATATCCACAATGATCTGAAAAGGCAATTAAAATATTCTTCCCTGTTCAAATTGCATATCCAGATTTTCTCCACATACTTCAACCAAAACAGCATATTAGAATAGTTTGAGTGCAGAAGCAGATATGACAATCCAGAATTTGCAAAATCTTTCTGTTCCCACTAATTGTTTTTTTAAATACAGTTAATTTCCATAAAATCTATATTATTCATATTTACATATAATGGATTTGTTATTTTTATGGTAAAATAAATCAATACCTTACCAACTTCTCAGTTTTAATGGATATAATCCACATGACCAAGAGTTCTTTGGAATCCTCGATAATTTTTAAGAACATAAAGGGCTCTTGAGACCAGAAAGTTTGAGAACTGCTGTCTTCAAAAGAAAGATAAGACAGCATGATCCCGTTACTGTGCTAAGATTGGTTAAGGGTAGAAGTAAAAGAAGATGCTTACATCAAACAGTGATGGGATGGATACAACAATTAGTGGTTACATTTTTCTTTTTACTCTCTTCTTTTGTAGTTGAGGCCTGTTATGGCTTGGTATTTTATCTTAATTGTTTTATCATGGCAGGAAGCATTCTGACAATACCATGAACCTCCCTAAGTCACATGGCCCCGCTGGGCATGCAAGTGGAGTGTTTCCTTGCAGTTACACAGACTATTTACATTCATCATGTTTATGTTTCAGACTAAGAACTGGCTAAAATTGGAAAATTTTTCTTAAATGACAATTTTCTCTTTCCACAGCTAAAAATTTAAGAAAATCCTTAGGTACCGTGGTCATATCTGTGATCTTGAAATTATTGTTCTCAACCCACAGTGAAGAAATGGCTTAAGGAAGACAAGCCTTTTCCAAGGAAAAAAGTCTAATAAGAGATTGAATATGCACTTTAATTTTGGAAGAGAGTTAAGTTTCACCCCGACGTAGTATGCCCTTTCAGACAGTGGCTTATTCTCAGGGCTTCAGCAAATAATGCAGAATCGTACAGTAAATTCCTATCCTTCCTGAGAGCCCTGCTGGGAGAGATTTCTCCCTAACCCTGGCTGAGGCTCTCTTTATTTATTAGAGGGATTAAACTTAATTCCCTTGATTTGTACTTATTCTTTCTAACAATGGTTGATACACAGGAATTCAGAAAGACTTTTTCAGATTTGAGATGCAAGTTCAATGTCAGCCTTTTTTTCAGTTTGGCTAAATCAAAACAAAGAAATAGTTGTCCGCTAAAGCATACCTTGCAGAACGCAGGACTTACATGGTGACTGAGCATTGAATCTCACTCCCATGATTGTGCTGGAAATTAGATGGAGCCACTGCGACATATCAGAAGCGTTGGCTTTAAGTTCAGTGGGCACAAGGTGAGCATAGGAGAGGTAGAATCTTACTAGGCAGTCCCCTGATTATTGCTGCAAGAACCTCTTGGTTGAAAGATTATTGATACATCACCTTTGAATAACTCTTTACTATTTGGGAGACGTAAGACATAATGATTTAGAGCATAGGCTCTGGGTTTGAACTCTGACCATACCACTTACAAGCCATATGACGTTGGTCAAGGTACATCACTACTCTGTGTCTCAGATACAGTATGTATAAAATAAGAATAATCATGACCTAGCATACAGAATTATGTGGTTGATATGAATAATAAATGTAACATGATGAACCTCAAAATTCTTAAGAAGTCTTTTTTGTTCATTGAAGAAAAATACAGGCTTTGGATCACCAACTGCATTAGTCATTTTTATTTACCTTCTAGAAAAAAAGGGTAGGAGTGGCTGAGGTACACCTTTCCTTTGAAGTACTTTGAAGGGAAAAACTGGTTTCAGCTTGTTGACTCTTATTATAGTGCTAAAATATGTACAGTCTTTCATCAGCAGATATTTGAGAACCCAAACTTTTGCATTTAGGAGTACTGGTTCATCTGTGAAATGTTAGTTTCTCTTAGCGAACTTCACCAAGGACGTGAAATTCAGTATCCTTATTTATAAATCTGTTTGTCCATGCTCAAAAAATATAAAATCTTACTCTATCCTCACTTTTAATTTCTTCCCATTTTCTCCTCACTCAATGTGTTATTCACAACTTCTCCTTTTTCCTTCTCAGTCTCTTACACATACATACAAACACACATACAGACACACACACTTATACACACACTAGAAAATACCACATTGATAACCACTGAGTGAATGTTCCCATTTATATGAAATGTCTGGAATAGGCAAATCTATAGAGACAGAAAGTAGATTAGTGGCTGCCTAGGGCTGAGGGGATATGGGGGATTGGAAGATGATGGCTCAGGGTTATGAGATTTCTTTTTGAGGTAATGAAAATGTTTTTAAATTGATTGTAGTGATAGATGCACACCTTTTTGAATACACTAACAGACATTGAATTGTATACTTTCAGTAGGTGGATTGCATAGTATGTAGGTGGATTGCATAGTATTGCATAGTATCTCAATGAAGCTGTTTAAAAAGCTAACAGAGGGAAAAATGGAGTAATAATTGTGTGATACAAGACAAGGCAAGAAAGGAGAAATAAAGGAATAAAAACCGATGGACAAATAAAAAACCAGTGGAAATGCTACAGTTAAACCCAAGTATTTCAATCATTACATTAATTTGGACTAAAGACTCTCTTTGAAAAAATATATATGGAAATGCGAGGGCAGAGAATGAAGGAGGAAATCATGGAGGTAAAAAATTGAAACTTTAAACTATCATATATCAAGAATAACTTTAAAGCTACAAGACGACAGTGTAATATTGGGGCAAGAATAGGCAAATAGAATGCTGAATTTAGAATAGATCTATGTATATATAGTCACATGGTTTACAATCAAGAGCCCATTGGAATTCGGGAGGGGAAAGAGTGGTCATTTCAATAAATGGTGCCAGATCAACTGGATATCTATACGGAAAAAATTCACCCTCATCTCTACCTAAAAATTACTTTGAGATGATCAAAGACCTGAACGTGTCCCAAATAAAGGTTTTCAAGAAAACAAAGGAAAATATCCTCAAGACCTTGGTGTAGATAAAAATACCTTAAAATGTCCATAATAAGGAAGATTGACGAGTTATACTTCATTAAAGTTAAGAACTGCTATTTATCAAAAGATGGAATCAGTTGAGTGGAAATATAAACAATAGACTGGGAGAAGATATTTTCAATACATATATCTGACAGATGACTCGTCCTGCATCATAAAAACTCCCACGATGATAAAAAAAAAAAGAAACCCACACAACCCAATATTTAAAAATGAGCAGAAATTTATACCTCACAGAAAGAAGATGTCCACATAGCCAGTAAGAGTAAAGGGCTCTCATCATGCTTAAATATCAAGAAAGAAAATATAAACCATAATGAAATACCAAGGTTGAAATACCAGAATGTCAGCACCGAGGTTTGGTGAGAAGGTGGAGCAAACGGAACTCACACATTTCTCATGGGAATGCAAATTTGTACAACACTTTGAAAAATTCTCTTGGCAGTATTTGCTAAAGCAAACATGCATATACCTTGTGAGCCAGCAGTTTCACTTTTGAGTATGACGCCAACAGACATGAGTGCTTATAACCATCAAAAGATACATAGAGTAAGAAGGCTCATAGCGGCATTATTTGTCATAGCTCCAACCTGGTAAAAACTCAAATGTCCATCATGAGTTGAGAAGATAAATAAGCTGTGAATGAATGATAAAGTGGTACTACAATAATAATATGCCAATAAAAATGAGCAAACCACTACTCCATAGCCTGGATGAAACTGGCATACAAAATACTGAAAGAAGCCAGACGTAAAGGGATATATACTATATAATACCATTTATACGAAGTTCAAAACAAGCAGAACTAATCTGTGATAGAGTTCAAAATACTCACTATGTTTAATGCAGTATTGACAGAGTGGCATGAGGAAGCCTTCTGCGATGCTGGAAATGTCCTGCATCTTTAGTTGATGCTTATACATTGGGCGTGTAGGAACATTATGTATACTACATGTATATTACATATAAATGTAAACATTCATCAAGCTGCACATTTAGGATTTGTGCACTTAGCTGCATGTAAGTTATCTCAAAAGTAAACAAATGGTTGAGAGTTCTATCTGTCTCTGTATCAGCGCAGAGAATGATGGTGAACAAAATAAACTTGATATTTTATCTTACAGGTATCAGTGAGAATTCTTAGGTGGAACGTGTGAATGGAACATGGAATTGAAGTAATACTTGGGTCAAAAATATGTAATAAAATGTAAGGAATAATAGCATTAACAAAGTATTTATTTGCAGAAAAAGCAACAACTGGAAAATAGAAGAAAGGTAGAGAGGATTTGGGCTGTTGGCCTTTCCTAAACTATGTCAGGCAGAATATGTAGTCATAAAGGTTGTTATGTTTTCTGGGAGGAAAATACCATGTTTGTTTCTTTCTGTGTGCAGTCAGAACAACAGCAACAACTCCAGGGATTTCCAACCTTTAGCCTTGAATACAGAGAATTGTTGGCCAAAGTGTTAGGAAGGTCGAAGGGGCAGAGGTGAAAGGATGCTACCTGGATTACAATAACCACGGGAAGATGCCAACCCCTGAGGCTAGAGGAGCAGAAGGGAGAGGGGTGTTGCCCACATCCCAGGAGCACCACTGCTGCCACGGCTGTGGTGGAGGCTAATGCCAGGAGTCCCACTGATGGTTCAGGATGCTGGACGCCGCAGTCCCATCTGTGCTGACAGACCTGCCGCTGCTGCCGGAGCTGCTCACCGTCCTCTGCCGGCACGGGCTGCCACTGCTACTGCCCAAGCCAGAGCAGAAGAAGGAAAACAAAGGCTCCTCGCTCTTCCTGCTTCCTAATGAGGGAGTCTGTGCTCAGGAGCGTTCAGGCTTCCAGCCCCTGTGGTACAGAAAGGAGGATGGTGTGGAGTGGAGCCAACAAATAGCTAGAACAATACTCTGGTAATGAACGGTCGAAGCTGAATTAAAACTAAATCCATTTCTCTACTTCAGAATTTCCCAGGGGCACCTGGGTGGCTTAGTTGGTTGAGCGGCTGCCTTCAGCTCAGGTCATGATCAGAGTGTCCTGAATCAAGCCCCCCTCAGGCTCTCTGCTCAGCTGGGGGAGTCTGCTTCTCCCTCTCCCTCTGCCCTGCTCATGCTTGCTCTCTCTCTTTCAAATAAATAAATAAATAAATAAATAAAATCTTAAAAAAAGAGAATTTCCCCAAACCTTGAATATGCCACTGTGCTTTGAGATTTTTCAAAAGGAAGTTATTTTTTTTAATGCTTCTCCATTTTACCTGACTAAAGACCTGTTTTTCCCCCAACAGAACACATTTTTCACATCTCAAACTAGGACCTCAGACAAGGATAAAAAACAGGGACAAGCAAAAATGCTATTGTTGCTGGAGTGTAATGAGGACATAGGAAGGTCGATTCCATAAAAGATGCTTTCCTCATATAAATTATAAACACTGCAGAGGGACAAGTTAGAGAGGTAAGGTAAGAATCCAAATATACCGATATTCTGAAAATTAATTGTGCTCAAGGAATAACACTGACAAATCCTTACATTTCTTGGGTATTTTCTTATAGGTCATTTATTGTTTTGGTAACCCAGCACGTGAACATCATTTTTTTTTCCCAAGGGAAAAATAAGGAATGGAGGGCTCTGATTCGCAGCATGGAAGCTGAAAAGGAATGACAGTCTTTCTGGTTAGTAGTGAATTCTGGTAATGTCAGTATAGTTACTGTGCCTACAGAGGGGCCATGAGTTCCAGGGAGGAGGGTGAGTGTCCAGAGGCAGCCGATGCCAGAGGCACAGCCGTGACTCTCCAGCAGGGGCAATGCCCGGAAAGCGTCCTGTGCCCACGACTCTCTTAGCAGCACGTTGGCTGGGCTTTATGCCTTCCATTCCTGCCCAAGTCTGTCTTTTCAGTCTTCTTGCCTAATGTGTGACCTTTAACCCTTCCAAGAATACTTTTTCTCTTTCACTGGGTTAGATTTATTTTCTCTGTTTGCAGCCAAGAGCTCTGAAATATTCTTTGAAAGTAGAGAAAGTCAGAGGGCAAACTAATATTCTAACTTGCTTCTATCCAATGAGGAAGGAAAGATTGGTTCTGTGGGAGAAAACTGTATGAAATAATGGTATTCTATCAGAATGGATAGTTTAGAAAAGCAGGCTTACAAAGATTCAAGCACCATATGTACAAGGGAAAAAATGAAAATTAGACAATAATAATTGCATAAATGTGAGTCATTAAAAAAACCGGGAGACTCATAAAGGGATGGCTGCGATAAGTTGCTCTCTGGTGCAGAAGAATGAGTAGGAGAATGAAAAGAAGGGAATCTGCCCCCATAGAAATGTGTCTGTAAGAAGAATGTAGGTATTACGCTCCCCGCGAGAACCCCATCTTCAGGGCCAAGGTACTCCTTTCCAAGCTGTTGCTGGCTCACAGGTGCATCCCACTTTTGAAATTGCCCTCGGCTGCAGGCGACTGACCTGACCCAAGCTTAGAGCTTTCCCAGGTGTGGCTGATGCAGGAATAAAAAAAGCCTTGCCCCAATTTGGAATAATTCTAGAGCAGCCTGTAGAGGCCCGAGGCCTCAGTTATGACCACTTCTCCCACTGCCCAGTCCTGCCTTCCTTACTTCCTTACAGGCGTATCTCCCGAGATCACTCTTTAGCAACTTCCTGGATGAAACTCCTCAGAAACTGTTTGCAGGGAACCCATCTAATGCAGAGATAAAGTCCAGAATAAGCAGTTGTGAAAATCCTTAACAAAAATAGACTTTTTAGTCATGATCTGAATAAGAACAAATGAAGGGTAGGCTCACATCCTGGGAAGGACACTCTAATGTTAGATGAAGGCAGAACTCATGGCCTGCATGACCACCATGGTCCCTACCATAAGTAGGCCTCTATGATTATCAGTTTACTCAATTTCGACTTTCCCCCGGGATTCTCTAGCAAGAAGGAGTGTCTTCAATCTGTAAATGGAAGAACAATCAGCCTAAAAAGAAAGCTCAGTCCAATTAAGACAAGTAAGATAATAAGAGAACCCTATCGCATTTTTAAATGAAATCCTTAATGAAATGAAGATAGATGTTCACTGTAAGAATGTGAGCCACAGCTGTCATCAGCTCTGTCAGGTGAAAAAATCCTTCCTGGAGTAGCATGCAATGAAGCCAAGAGGCTGAAAAAATTAGGGGCACCTGGGTGGCTCAGTTGGTTGGGCACCTGCCTTCCGCTCAGGCCATGATCCCAGGATCCTGGGGTGGAGACTCGAGTCAGGCCCCCTGCTTTGCCTCTTACTTCCTGCTCCCGCTGCAGCTCCCCCTGCTTGTGCTTTCTTGCTCTGTCAAATAAATGAATATATCTTAAAAAAAAAAAAAAAAGAAAGCTGAAATAATTAGAGATAGCAACTGAGAGAGTGCTGGAGACTTAAGTCCACTCAATAATAGCTCCATCCCTGCCCTTTGCAATTACATGAATAAGTCCACTTTTTTTTTTTCTTAACTGATTTCCAGTTGGGTTTTTTCTTTTCAGTAAAAAGGCCTGAAAAATAATGCATTCATAGATGAGATTCTGGTGCTCACTAAGTTATAAGAAGTAAACAGCAGATTCGAGCATCTGAGCCACACACGTCTTTCTGTTTACGTCTGTTGATGAGTAGTTCTCCATCAGTCCATCATCTGTGGAAAGGCAGTGGAGTCCTGTAGGAGAATCCCCTGTGTCGATTTTATTATTGTTTCTGGTCATCTGCTCCTCTCCCCGTAAGAACACACATCCGTCTAGTGCTTCACTGTGTGCGAATACACACTTCTGTCTAGGAAGCTCACTGCGAGGGTATTCTTAGGTTCTACTCAGCGTTCAGAGACACAAAACTACTGTCGGCCACTTTGGCATCTGATTCACTCAGAAGAAAACACAGGACAGGAACCACAGTTTGTCAGCAGGGCAGCGTCAGATGTCCCTCTTTCGTGGGATGGCAAATCTCAGGGCTGCCCAGGAACAGCTCAAATGCAGGAAGACGAGATCCATCTGGGGCAGGTGCAGGAATCACACTGACTCAGAGTCTCATTCCCCATAGGAGTCAGTATCTCTTCAACAACTTCAGAAACAGAGTTTCTAAATCCGCACAAGGATGTACCCAGTTAAACAGTCACCACACTCAGGGAAGCTAGAAGCTACCCAGCCTCCAGCAGGTGTCTGTAGGGCATTTGTAGTTTGTCACAGGCCAGATGCAATTCCCAGTCAGAGATCATTTTAATCATAAGCAGTGTGGCTGAGGAATATTGCTAATACAGAGTTCTAACCTGGGGTTCCGGGGGAACAGAGCTAGTGAGATAAATAATGGTCAAATACTTTTTTTTTTAATTTTTACTTATTTATTTGACAGGGAGAGAGCACAAGCAGAGGGGCAGCAGAGGCAGAGGGAGAAGCAGGCTCCCACTGAGCAGGGAGCCCGATGTGGGACTTGATCCCAGGACCCTGGGATCATGACCTGAGCCGAAGGCAGCAGACACTTAACCAAATGAGCCATCCAGGTGCCCCATAAAGGTCAAATTCTTAAGCAGCAGAGAAAACATTTTGTTAACCTTTTATCGAAACTGCCACACCTGAGAGCGGGTTTGATCCTATGACCTGCTCCGACCTATAAGATGTAAGAGGGGCAACTCTCCCTCTTTCCAAGCAGAAGGCTTCTGAGCCATTGCACTGTTTCACTTTACCCTCTTCCCTCTGCCAAGAGACAGGGGTAGGGGCAACACTTTCGTCCTACGAACCCAAATGAAGAAGGCATTTGGAGCAGAGCCATAAAACAGAGCTGCAGCAGAATCTGGCAGATTTTGCAGTTGCCAGAAAACCTCCAAGACAGGTAAAGATTTATCATTGTAAGCCCTTGTTAATGGAAGAGTTGTTCGTTATTCCAGAATAACCTATTTCTGATTAATATAATCCCCTTTATTTCTTATTTTTTAAATTTTATTTTAAAATTTTAACTCCAGTATAGTTAACGGTGTTATATTAGTTTCAGGTGTACAATACAGTGATTCAACAATTTTATATACTACTCAGCGCTCATCAAGATAAATGTACTCTTAATCCTCTTTGCCTGTTTCACCCATACCCCCATCCACCTCCCGTGTGGTAACCACCTGTTTATTCTCTATTTGTTGTTCTCTATATTTAAGAGTGTGTTTTTGGCTTGTCTCCTTTTTTCCCTTTGCTTTCTTTCTTCAATTCCACATATGAGTGAAATCATATGGTATCTGTCTTTTTCTGACTGACTTATTTTGCTTAGCATCGTACTCTCTAGCTCCAACCATGTTGCAAATGGCAAGATTTCATTCTTTTTTATGGCTGAGTATTATTCCATTACACACACACCCACACACCCACATCTTCTTTATCCATTCATTTGTTCGTGGACATTTGGGCTGCTTCCATAATATGGCTATTGTAAATAATGTTTCATAAACATACAAGTGCATATATCTTTTCAAATGGGTGTTTTTGTATTCTTTGGGTAAAAGCGCAGGGGAATGTATCGCCTTTAAAAAGATGTAGGGTGGGTTTTATCACTCTCCAACCAGGAGCCCCTGAGAAGAGCCTGTCAACGAAGCTAGCTAGTTCTTTGTTGTGTTATTGCTTTAATTATGGCAATAATTCCTAATTTAAGAGGCTTATGTAAAGTTTTCCCCCTTTTTGAGCACTTTGGCTGTTAGGACAGTTCATGCAATGCCTAAAACCCCATGCACACTGCTTTCAATATGCAGTGTAGCTTGGCTTCCCTCCTTTCTCTCATGCTGGACTCCAGCTGTGCACCCAGAAAGAGGCTTTTCTGCAGCCACAGGCTCCTTCCTATATTTTTTCTCCTGTTGTCTTTTCACTGGAGTTGAGATGGGGAGCCACTTTGCTGTTGTCCTTTCTCTTTTAGCCAGTCTTACCATATCCTCTCAATGGTTTGACATTTTTATTAATGATTTAAATGAGGGCTTAGATGAAATTATTTTCAAGCTCTCTGATGACACAAAAGTGTGGGGGGGTGGTTAGCTAAAATGACAGATAATAAAATCAGGATTCATAGTGATTTCTGTAGATTGCAATGCTGTGCTGATAGCAAAAAGATGATATAAAAAGAATACACTGGAACTCTATAAGAGCAATATTTATGGAATAGATCACAAATAAGATCCTGTGAAACATCTTTGTTTTTATAGAAAATATTTCAAAAGGGTAATTCATTTGACAGAGAAGCAAAATGGTGAAAAAACGCTGGGTTTTTTTTTTCACTCTTTTCTCTCACTTAGATAATTTACGGAAATACCCAGCAGGTTGTGGGGGGAACTCTGAAATGCATAATGCTTAGATGAGTGATGATAAGTATTTCCTATCAGATGAGAAGAATACTTTTGGTGGGGAAAGGGTCAGGTCAAGATGAAATTTCATTTTGTTCACCCTAGAACTACTAAATAGACTGTGTGACTTACCAAATGTTTTTACAAAGAGGTTAAATCTTGGGTTATAGATCTATTCAGTTTTGGTTCCTGATGTGTTGTTTCCTCAGAAGCTTTACCTGTTCCTTCAGCCTAGGTGAGGATGCTATTGGTTGTACTCTCTAGGATTGTGCTTTTTTTTTTTTTTTCAGGACATGAACCTCAGTTCATAATTATACCTCCGTCAGTGTGATTATTTGATTGATACCTGAATGTCCCATTTCACAGTCAGCTCCATGTGTCTGTTTGTACTCACCATGGCATCCGAGAGCCTAAGGGACTGGAACGTAGTAAGCACTCAAATATTTATTGAATAAATGAATAAATGAAAGATCTTAAATGTAAGTGATTAGAATGGATTTCTGGAAGTGGCAGGCAGGAGGAGGCAGTAGGAAAAATTGGAGTTAACTTTTTTTTTTAAAGATTTTTATTTGTTTATTTGACAGAGATAGAGACAGCCAGTGAGAGAGGGAACACAAGCAGGGGGAGTGGGAGAGGAAGAAGCAGGCTCATAGCAGAGAAGCCTGATGTGGGGCTCGATCCCATAACGCCAGGATCACGCCCTGAGCCGAAGGCAGACGCTTAACCGCTGTGCCACCCGGGCGCCCCGTGGAAAGCAGTAGTTGTTCTGAGGAGAACAAAGACCGCTTCTGATCCTCACCGAGGCTGCCCTTCTATGGGGAAGTTTGTGGCAGCTCCTTTTTGCTATTATTGCTACAGGGCCCAGGGTTCTCCATGATGCTTAAAACTGTCAGCCCGATGTGTAAAATTTACTTCCAACAAGTTAATAAGCCCAGCCGGCGGTGCACTAGGAGGAAGAGAGGCATTCAGCCAGGCTCTGAGCAGCGGAGGGAGCACACACACAACAGAGGGCCGACAGGAGGGACGCATATCGGACTTGACGCCATCATGTCATGTTTTAGAGCTCGTTCAGAGCACTTGCACTAAATCAGAGGCAACTGCAGGAACATTGACTCTGCTGACCTGAAAACATTGTTGTGCTGGATTCGACTGAAAGTTTTGTTTGGGGGAAGACTTGGTTTCCATACTATCTCCCTTCACCCCCCTCGGCCTCCCAAGGGGGGGATGTTTTGGAAACTCACTGTGCTGCTACCTGTGCCACAGTGAGTCTGGATCCTCCTTCGCACCACTGAGAAGGGGGAGGAGTCTGGAAAGGTCCAGAAGAGGGTTCACAGAAACATTCCCACAGGCACTTTCTCCCTATTCTACCAGCTGCCTTCACCAACGAAACAGTTCAGCAAGCTTAACATAGACAACCAGACTCACTTTGTCTAAAAGAAAGGGAAGTGACAGCAAGAATCAGCTGGAAACCTCTAAATAAACAGACTTAAGCTTGATCTACATAACGTAATTGGGTGGTTTAGTCTCACTTCGCCCAGCCGGAAGCCGGGTGGATTACCTGGTAACCGGGACAGAGAGACGAACTTGGAGAATTTGTGGGGCTGTCGCTTGCTTGGTTTCACTACTTCAGGATTGTCTTTCTAAATTTAACACAGTTGAAGCCACATACTCAGTGTCAACCTAGATTTATTCTGTATGTGGCCTCAAAACTGACTGAAAACACAGTCTGAGAACTCACACACTGAAATCAACATACTGGAAGATACTCAAGAAGGGTTCCAAGCATTTATTTTCAAAGATGCTTTGGTTGCTCTTACTTTGTTTAAAAAAAAAAAAAAAAGGTAAAATTGTCCTCTCATTCATTCAGTCAGTCAGTTGTTCATTCAAATATTTCTTACCTGGTACTAAGTGCCAGGAACACCCAGAGGTACGACAAGTCCAAGCCCTTGTGGCTTTTAAAGTCTATAGGAGGAGGCAGGTTCTATTAGAGAGGTGCCATTCCTTTTTGTTGTTTGTTTGTTTGTTTGTTTTGTTTTTATTTTCTTTTTAATTTAAATTCAATTAATTAACATCTAGTATATAATTAGTTTCAGAAATAAAGTTCAGTGATTCATTAGACTTATATAACACCCAGTGCTCATTCATTATATCAGTGCCCTCCTTAATGTCCATCCCCCCCACCCCCTCTCTTCCAGCAACCCTCAGTTTGTTCCTTATGGTTAAGAGTTTCTTATGATTTGTCTCCCTCTCTGACTTTGTCTTGTTTTTATTTTCCCTCCCTTCCCCTATGATCCCGTTTTGTTTCTTAAATTCCACATACCAGTGAGATCATATGATAATTGTCTTTCTCTGACTTATTTCACTTAGCATAATACCCTGTAGTTCCATCCACATCATTGCAAATGGCAAGATTTCATTTTTTGGTGGCTGAGTAGTATTCCACTGTGTGTGTGTGTGTGTGTGTGTGTGCGTGCGTGCGTGCATGTATAAATACATCACATCTTCTTTATCCATTCATCTGTCAATGTACATCTGGGCTCTTTCCATAGTTGGGCTATTGTGGACATTGCTGTTTTGAACATTGGGGTGCAGGTGCCCCTTCGGATCACAACATTTGTATCTTTGGTGTAAATCCCTAGTAGTGCAATTGCTGGATTGTACGGTAGACCTGTTTATAACCTTTTGAGGAACCTCCATACTACTTTTCAGAGTGGCTGCCGACTTGCATTCCTACCAGCAGTGTAAAAGGGTTCCCCTTTCTCTGTATCCTTGCCAACATCTGTCATTTCCTGACTTGTTAATTTTAGCCATTCTGGCTGGTGTGAGGTGATATCTCATTGTGGTTTTGATTTGTCTTCCCCTGATGCTGAGTGAAGTTGAACATTTTTTTCATGTGTCTGTTGGCCATTTGTATGTCTTCTTTGGAGAAATGTCTGTTAGTATCTTCTGCCCATTTCTTGATTGGATTACTTGTTCTTTGGGTGTTGAGTTTGGTAAGTTCTTTATAGATTTTGGATACTAGCCCTTTATCTGATACGTCATTTGCAAATATCTTCTCCCATTCTGTTGGTTGTCTTTTGGTTTTGTCGACTGTTTCCTTTGTTGTGCAAAAGCTTTTTATCCTGATGAAGTCCCAATAGTTCATTTTTGCTTTCAGAGCAAGTCTAGCAAGAAGTTTCTGTGGCCAAGGTCGTGTCTAGCAAGATGTGTCCAGTAAGAAGTTGCTGCAGCTGGGGTCGAAGAGGTGGCTGCCTGTGTTCTCCTCAAGGTTTTGATGGATTCCTGTCTCACATTTAGGTCTTTCATCCATTTTGAGTCTATTTTTGTGTATGGTGTAAGAGAGTGGTTCAATTTCCTTCTTCTGCATTTGGCTGTGCAATTTTCCCAACACCCCTTTCTTTTTCTTTTACCCCCCCTTTCTTTAACCCTTTCTTCCCCTACCGATCTTCCTAGTCTTATGTTCCATAGATGAGAGAAATCATATGATAATTGTCTTTCTCTGCTTGACTTATTTCACTTAGCATTATCTCCTCCAGTGCCGTCCATGTTGCAGCAAATGTTGAGAACTCGTTCTTTCTGATAGCTGAGTAATATTGCATTGTATATATGGACCACAACTTCTTTTTTTTAATGTTTTTTATTATATTATGTTAGTCACCATACAGTATATCCCTGGTTTCTGATGTAAAGTTCGATGCTTCATTAGTTGCGTATAACACCCAGTACACCAAGCAGTACGTGCCCTCCTTACTACCCATCACCAGGCTATCCCATTCCCCCACCCCTCTCCCCTCTGAAGCCCTCAGTTTGTTTCTCAGATGGACTACAACTTCTTAATCCAGTCATCTGTTGAAGGGCATCTCGGTTCCTTCCACGATTTAGCTATTGTGGACAATGCTGCTATGAAACATTGGGGTGCATATGGCCCTTCTCTTTACTACGTCTGTATCTTTGGGGTAAACACCCAGTAGTGCAATGGCTGGGTCATAGGGTAGTTCAATTTTTAACTTTTTAAGGGACCTCCACACTGTTTTCCAGAGTGGCTGTACCAACTTGCATTCCCACCAACAATGTAGGAGGGATCCCCTTTCTCCACATCCTCTCCAACAATTGTTGTTTCTTGCCTTGTCTATCTTTGCCATTCTAACTGGCGTAAGGTGGTATCTCAGTGTGGTTTTGATTTGAATTTCCCTGATGGCTAATGATTTTGAACATTTTTTCATGTGTCTGTTAGCCATTTGTATGTCTTCATTGGAAAAGTGTCTGTTCATATCTTCTGCCCATTTTATGATTTGTTTATTTGTTTCTCGTGTATTGAGTTTGAGAAGTTCTTTGTAGATCTTGGATACCAGTCCTTTATCTGTGGTGTCCTTTGCAAATATATTCTCCCATTCCGTGGGCTGTCTCTTAGTTTTTTTGACTGTTTCCTTGGCTGTGCAGAAGCTCTTTATCCTGATAAAGTCCCATAAGTTCATTTTATCTTTTATTTCTCTTGCCTTTGGAGATGTGTCGTGAAAAAGGTTGCTCTGGCCGATGTCATAGAAGTTGTTGCCTATGTTCTCCTCTAGAATTTTGATGGATTCCTGTCTCACATTGAGGTCTTTCATCCATTTGGAGTTTATTTTTGTGTATGGTGTGAGAGAGTGGTCAAGTTTCATTCTTTTGCATGTAGCTGTCCAATTTTCCCAGCACCATTTATTGAAGAGACTGTCTTTTTTCCACCGGATGTTTTTTCCTGCTTTATCAAAGATTAGTTGCCCAAAGAGCCGAGGGTCCATTTCTGGGTTCTCTATTCTGTTCCATTGGTCGATGTGTCTGTTTTTGTGCCAGTACCATGCTGTCTTTGTGATCACAGCTTTGTAGTACAGCTCGAAATCCGGCATTGTGATGCCCCCAGCTTTGTTTTTCCTTTTCAACAGTTCCTTGGAGATTCGGGGCCTTTTCTGGTTCCATACAAATTTAAGGACTATTTGTTCCAGTTCTTTGAAAAATGTCCTCGGTATTTTGATCGGGATAGCATTGAAAGTGTAGATTGCTCTGGGTAGTATGGACATTTTAACTATGTTAATTCTTCCAATCCATGAGCATGGAATATTTTTCCATCTTTTTATGTCTTCCTCAATATCTTTCAAAAGTGATCTATAGTTTCTAGGATATAGGTCCTTTACGTCTCTGGTTAAGTTAATTCCAAGGTAACGTATGGTTTTTGGTGTTATTGTAAATGGGATGGATTCCCTAATTTCTCTTTCTTCAGTCTCGTTATTCGTGTATAGAAATGCAACTGATTTCTGGGCATTGATTTTGTATCCTGCCACCTTACTGAATTGTTCTATAACTTCTAATAGTTTGGGAGTGGATTCCTTTGGGTTTTCCATATAGAGTATCATGTCATCTGCAAAGAGAGACAGTTTGACTTCTTCTTTGCCGATTTGGATACCTTTGATCCCTTTTTGTCTTCTGATTGCTGTTGCAAGGACTTCTAGTACTATGTTGAATAATAGTGGCGAGAGTGGGCATCCTTGTCGTGTTCCTGATCTTAAGGGAAAGGCTTCCAGCTTTTCCCCATTGAGAATAATGCTTGCAGTAGGCTTTTCATAGATGGCTTTTATGAGATTGAGAAATGTACCCTCTATTCCTACACTCTGAAGGGTTTTAATCAGGAAAGGATGCTGTATTTTGTCAAATGCTTTTTCTGCATCAATTGAGAGGATCATATGGTTCTTGAGTCTTTTCTTGTTGATATGATGTATCACATTGATTGATTTGCGAGTGTTGAACCATGCTTGCATCCCAGGTATGAATCCCACTTGGTCATGATGGATAATCCTTTTAATGTACTGTTGGATTCTATTAGCAAGGATCTTGTTGAGGATTTTGGCATCCATATTCATTAGAGAAATCGGTCTGTAATTCTCCTTTTTGAGGGGGTCTTTGCCTGGTTTGGGGATCAAGGTAATATTAGCCTCATAGAATGAGTTTGGTAGCTTTCCTTCTGTTTCTATTTTTTGAAATAGCTTTAGGAGAATAGGTATTATTTCTTCTTTGAATGTTTGGTAGAATTCCCCAGGAAAACCGTCTGGGCCTGGAGTTTTATTATTTGGAAGGTTGTTTATCACTGACTCAATTTCTTCATAGTTAATTGGCCTATTTAAGAAATCTATTTCTTCCTGTTTCAGTCTTGGTAGTTTATAGGTTTCCAGGAAGGCCTCCATCTCTTCCAGATTGTTTAGTTTTTTGGCATATAGCTGTTGATAAAAGTTTCTAATAATCCTTGCAATTTCAATGGTGCTGGTCGTGACCTCTCCCTTTTCAGTCATAATTTTAATAATCTCAGTCCTTTCTCTTTGTTTTTGGACAAGTTTTGCCAGTGGTCTATCAATTTTATGGATTCTCTCAAAGAACCAGCTTCTAGTCCTGTTGATCTGCTCTACTGTGGTTCTGGTCTCTAATTCATTGATTTCTGCTCTAATCTTGGTCAACTCCTTCCTTGTCAGTGGGTTAGGCCTGTCCCTCTGTTGCTGTTCCAGTTTCTTGAGGTGAGAATATAGAAACTGCATTTTAGATTTTTCTATTCTTTTGAGTGAGGCTTGGATGGCTATGTATTTCCCCCTTAGGACTGCCTTTGCAGTATCCCATAGGTTTTGGACCGTTGTGTATTCATTCTCGTTGGTCTCCATAAATTGTTTAATTTGTTTTTTGATTTCCTGGTTTATCGAGTCATTCTTGAGCAGGATGGTTCTTAGCCTCCAAGTGTTTGAGTTTCTTCCAGGTTTTTCCTTGTGGTTGAGTTCCAATTTCAGAGCGTTGTGGTCTGAGAATATGCAGGGGATAATTTCAATCTTTTGGTATTGGCTGAGACCTGTTTTGTGTCCCAGAGCATGATCTATTCTTGAGAATGTTCCATGGGCATTTGAATAGAATGAGTATTCTTTGGTTCTGGGGTGTAGTGTTCTATATATATCTATGAGGTCCAACTCGTCGAGTATGGCATTCAAAGCCTTTGATTCTTTGCTTAGTTTTTGCCAGGGTGTTCTGTCTATTTCTGATAGTGGGGTGTTGAGGTCCCCTACTATTACTGTGTTCTTATCTATATGTCTCTTTATTTTGGTTAAGAGTTGGCTTGTGTATCTTGCTGCTCCCCTGTTGGGGGCATATATATTAATAATTGTCATATCCACTTGTTGAATACTTCCTTTAAGAATAATATAGTGCCCTTCTGTATCTCTCTCTATGGCCTCTAGTTTAAAATCCAGTCTATCTGATATGAGAATTGCTACTCCAGCTTTCTTTTGAGGTCCATTTGCGTGGAAGATGGTACTCCATCCCCTTACTCTAAGTCTGAATGCATCTTTGGGTTCAAAATGAGTCTCTTGTAGACAGCAAATGGATGGGTCATGTCTTTTTATCCAATCTGCAACCCTGTGGCGTTTTATGGGAGAGTTTAAGCCATTTAGATTGATAGAGATTATTGACAGATATGATTTTAATGATGCCATTTCTCTTTAAAGTCTTTGTATCGGTTGTGACTTGCTGCTCTGTATCACTCTTGGGGCCTTTTTACCTTTATAGAGCCCCCCTTAATATCTCCTGTAGGGCTGGTTTCGTGGTTACGAAATTGGTTAATGATTGGCGATTTTGGAACGTCTTTATTTCTCCATCAATTCTGAATGACAGCTTTGCTGGATAAAGGATCCTTGGCTGCATGTTTTTCTCTGAAAGAGCTTTAAAAATGCCCCCCCAAGCCTTTCTCTCATTCCAGGTCTCTGTAGACAGGTCTGACGTAATCCTGATACCTTTGCCTTGGTACGTGAGAAATTTCTTTGCCCTGGCCGCTTTCAATACTGTATCCTTGGATCTAATATTTGCGAATTGCACTATGACATGCCGTGGCGTAGGTTTGTCCTGGTTGAGCTTGGATGGGGTCCTCTCTGCCTCTTGGACACGAATGCTTGTTTCCCTTGCTAGATTAGGGAAGTTTTCAGCTACAATTTGTTCAAATATCTCTTCTAGACCTCTGTTTTTCTCCACCCCTTCAGGGATGCCGATGATTCTGACATTGGATCGTTTCATAGAGTCAGTAATCTCCCGTAATCTACATTCGTGGGCGTGGATTTTTTTAAGACCAGCTTCTATTTTCGTTTTTTCTTCTACTAACCCATCCTCCAATTCGCTAACGCGTTCCTCTGCCTCGGTGACCCTGGCCGTCAGAGCCTCTAGTTTTGACTG